>NW_015388711.1:166428-221673 GCF_001527695.2 Protobothrops mucrosquamatus
AACCTTAATTTGGCCGATTTCAATAATTTTCGATTTGTACCCGCAGCATGCCACCTCTCGGGGTTCCAAACCCCATCCTCAAGGTGGGCCCTAGTGATCTTAATGGGCCAGGCCTGCGCGAGGGGTGAGTCGCGCAGGGCCAGTAGGACCGTCCTCGAATACATTAATAATCCAGCTGTGGGAGATCAAAAGAAGGAAGGGGGGGAGGGCAAGGATTTTCAGTCTCGGCCACACCAAAGAGTCTGACCTCGGGGGTAGTCCTTAAGTCCTCTCGACCCACCAAAGGCCGCTGGAAGGGCCGTCGGGGCCACCGGGACTGCTAGAAGATGACTCCTTTAGCGACTATTCAAGGTTACAAGTGACTTATGTCTGGTCCTCACAGTTACAACCGTCACAGTATGGGTAGTCCTCGGCTTACAACCACTCATTTAGCGACCGTTCCAGGTTATGAGTGACTCATGGCCAGTCCTCACACTTACAACCATCCCAGTATGGGTAGTCCTCGGCTTACAACCACTCATTTAGCGACCGTTCCAGGTTACGAGTGACTCTTGGCCGGTCCTCACACTTACAACCGTCACAGTATCCTCATGGTCACAGGATTAAAATTAAGGTGCTTGGCAACCGGCATGGATCTACAACGGTCACAGTCTCCCGGGGTCACGTGATCTCCATTTTGCGACCTTCCCCGCCAGCTGCTGACAAGCAAAATCCATGGGGGAAGCCGGATTCGTTTAAAGACTGCGTGACTCGCTTTACAGCTTCAGCCATTCCCTTAACAATTGTGGCAAAGGGGACCTAGCATCAGACGCAACTCACTTAAACTATCACCTTGCTTACCAATGGAAATTCTGCTTCCGATTGTGGTCGTAAGCCGAGGACTTCCTGTACTATACCTGTGATGTCCCAAAGGTGCTTTTTCAGGAGGCAACTGGACTTTTTTGGTTTTTCCTTGAAGACGTTTCGCTTCTCATCCACGAAGCTTCTTCAGCTCTGACTGGATGGTGGGGAATGGAAGGATTTATACTCCTTGCAGACAGCTGGTCATTTGCATCCTTTTGGAGAGTCGTTGAGGCCACTTGGGGGTTTATCTGTAATACGACACCGTCTATCTCCAGTCTACCACAAAGTCCTTTCAGCAGCTTTGAGAAGGCTCCCCACCCATTTGCACCACTCAGGTGACCCTGAGGACACAGGTAAGTCTCCAGGTGGCCTCAACGACTCTCTAAAAGGATGCAAATGACCAGCTGTCTGCAAGGAGTATAAATCCTTCTATTCCCCACCATCCGGTCAGAGCTGAAGAAGCTTCTTGGAGGAGGAGGAGGAGGAGGAGGAGGAGGAGGAGGAGGAGGAGGAGGAGCAGGAGGCATGGCTGGAGTCTATAAACCTGCACCAAGCCCCCAGTGGACTCTGCAAACAATTCATGGTATTCATAGTAACCATCATTCCCTGAAAGAAGAGTTTGGAAACTGACCTCAGGTTTTGTAGCCGTCTGGTTCTCCCCTTCCGTGGCCATTAGGAACTCTGGTTCAACTGCAAGAGAAGCCAATTCATAATTTAACTTAAATCCTTCCTTCCTTCCCTCCCTCCCTCCTCCCTCCCCATCCCTCCCTTCCTTCTCCCACTTTTTCCTTCCTTCCTTCCTTCCTTCCTTCCTTCCTTCCTTCCTTCCTTCCTTCCTTCCTTCCTTCCTGTGTCATAGAATATATGTGAATATGTGGGTATATGCAATTTTTTTTGTTATTAATGAGAGCTGTATGTGACGAAATTTCATTTTAATGTATGCCGATTAGTGTACATTTAAAGTGATAATAAAGTTATTCTATTCTATTCTATTCTATTCTATTCTATTCTATTCTATTCTATTCTATTCTATTCTACTCTACTCTACTCTACTCTACTCTACTCTACTCTACTCTCTGTCCATCCATCCCTCCATCTCCCCATCAACATGCCATAAGAAAGTAAATTAATATGGTTGGTCGCAGCCAGATGTTTAGATTAGATTCGGCATCTTTATCCATCTATTGCATCCTTCCCAACAATCTGGGAACAGACAGAGTTAATGGTTAAAGGTCTCCATTGCAGGATGTCAGCTGTTCTGAGTAAAGCTGCCTTTTGCAATAACAACAACAAGAAGAAGAAGAAGAATAACAACAACAACAACCTGCTCAGGCAGGTAACCCTATACCATTTTGGACAAATGGCTGTCCTATCTGTTCTTAAAGACTTCCAGTATTGGAGCATTCACAGCTTCTGGAGGCAGGTTGTTCCACTGATTAATTTTTCTCACTGTCAGGAAATTCCTCCTTAGTTCTAGGTTGCTTTTCTCCATGATGAATTTCCATTGGCGCTTTGGAGAATAGCTTGACTCTCTCTTCTTTGGGGTAGACCTTCAAATATTGGAGGACTGCTGTCATGTCCCCCCTCATCTTTCTCTTCATTAAACTAGACATCCCCAATTCCAGCAACCGTTCCTTATATGTTTTAGCCTCCAGTCCCCTGATCACCTTTGTTGCTCTTCTCTGCACTCTTTCTAGAGTCTCAGCATCTTTTTTATGTCGTGGTGACCAAAACTGGATGCAGTATTCCAAGTGTGGCCTTACCAAGGCATTGTAAAGTGGTATTAAAACTTCCTGTGATCTTGATTCTAACCCTCTGTTAATGTAGCCTAGCACTGTGTTGGCTTTTTTGGCAGCTGCAGCACACGGCTGGCTCCTATTTAAGTGATTATCCACTAGGACTCCGAGATCCAATTGACCAACAGGGATTTTGTCAACGCCGATGGTGTTCCAGGGGCGCTCCAGATGTTTTGGGATTAAACCCAACACGCTTATCACTCTTGGTTCTACCTTTGCTTTTGCCACCGTCGTTCTATTTCTATTTGCCGGTCTTTGTATTTTGTGATCTTCTCCATTTGTTTCTCTTCTCTTTTTTTGTCCTCAGTTACTGCCACATCCACTATCCAGACTTTTTTTTGTCTTTCTTATCAACAATTGTTAAGTTTGGGGTGTTATGACCTCCAAGGTCCCTTCCGACTTTATTATTATTATTATTATTATTATTATTATTATTATTATTATTATTATTATTATTATTATTATTATTATTATTATTATTACCACTATTACCACTATTACCACTATTGTTATTATTTGGATTCTAAAATCCAAGAAGACTTTAATATAAGATTAAATAATATCATATTTAGTAAGTTAGTGGAGACCTTAATACTAAATTTAAGACAGAAATCTTTACTGTACGACAAAGATCGAGACAATCTGCAGCCTTTTTCTTTCTCTTCTAAATGTTATATTTAGTTCTGGGTGAAAAATCTAAATAATATGCTCATTAACCCTGACATTTCAAATCGTAATTAGTGCTGGTGGAACATTCCTCTTCTTTTTTAAAAATCTGTAATGGTTCTAGCTTATCTAAACACTAAAAGGTTAATCATTGTTAATACTGGTGCAAACACCACTGCATAGAAATAATCCAATGTATTATGCATGGTTCACAGCAATATAATTAAAAAAGGAAAGAAAACTAGACAGCGGGCAGGAAACAAATGAGCAAATGGAATGGCATATCCCCCAAAGGGACAAAGTGGACTGGCTGGCATAAAACACTCAGCAGAAATATTTGACTAGGATTGTGCATCCCAAACCATGGTTTGCCAAAGTCTGGAGCTAGTGGGGCATGTTCTAAAAAAAATAATCTATAAAATCCTACTAAGTAATCATTGATTAAAGAAAAATTTGGAGTCCTAATGAAAGAATTCTAGAAGTCTCAACAGCAAAGCCTAATAAACGTAGTCTTCGAATTACGGCCATTTATTTAACACCCAAAGTTATAACGGCACTGAAAAAAGGGACTTACAAACAGTCCTCGCACTTATGACTGTCCCAACATCCCCGCGGTCACAACTTCAAAATTTGGGCGCTTGGCAACCGATAGGTATTTACGACGGTTGCTACGTCCCAGGATCCCAGGATCTCCATTTGTGACCTTCCCAGTCAATGGGGGAAGTTGGATTCGCTTAACGACTGTGAGATTCACTTAACAACCAAAATGGTTCCCATCAAAACGTGACAGAAAGGTCATCAAATAGGCTCCGACTCATTTAACGACAACCTTGCTTTTGTTCTAGACAAAAATTTTATTTTCTTGCAGATATTCGGAATGGAGAAGGAAAGTTGGACTCTGATGAATGGCAGTTTATGCCAGCCGTCTCCAAACTTGGCAGTCTTAAGACTCGTGGACTTCAACTCCCAGAATTCTCCAGCCAACATGGCTGGCTGGCTGAAGAATTCTGGGAGTTGAAGTCCACAAGTCTGAAAGTTGTCAAGTCAAGAGACCTTTGATTTACACCAGTGCTGGAATATCCTGGCAACCCCAGAGAATGTCCAGAGTTGACCTACTCTGGTTTCCAGATTGTATTTTAAGAAACTTTGCTGGAAATACTGGGAAACAGTTGCTTCTTCTGCTTTGTTAATTGTGCTATCCTGACATCTTCTGGGGAAAAAATATCCCAAAGCATAATAACAGAATAACAGAGTTGGAAGGGACCTTGGAGGTCTTCTAGCCCAACCCCTTGCTCAAGCAGGAGACCCTATACAATTTCAGACAAGTGACTGCCCAGTCTCCTCTTGAAAACCTCCAGCAATGGAGCACTCACAACTTCTGGTGGCAAGCAGTTCCACTGGTTAATTGTCCTCACTGTTAGGAAGTTTCTCCTTAATTCCAGGTTGCTTCCCTCCTTGATTAGTTTCCATCTGTTGCTTCTTGTTTTACCTTCTGCTGCTTTGGGAAATCTCCAGTGCTGGAACACCTCCTACAGTTTCTGGAGAGGTAGGCCCTTCTACTGATTTATTGTTCTCACAGTCAGAAAATTTCTTATTATTTCTAGATTGGATCTCTCCTTATTGATTTCCATCCATTGTGTCTTGTTCTGCCTTCAGGTATGGTTGACCCCCTTCTTCTTTGTGGCAGTCCCTCAAATATTGGAAGACTACTGCAACGTCACTCCTAATTTGTCTCTTCATTAGACTGGCCATACCCGGTCACTGCAACCATTTTTTCATAAGTTTTAGCTACCAGTCAGTCCTAGAGGAGATCAACCCTGACTGCTCTTTAGAAGGCCATATCCTGAAGTTGAAACTCAAGTCCTTTGGCCACCTAATGAGAAGGAAGGACTCACTGGAGAAGAGCCTGATGCTGGGAAAGATGGAGGGCAAGAGAAGAAGGGGACGACAGAGAAGGAGGTGGCTGGATGGAGTCACTGAAGCAGGAGGCGTGAGCTTAAATGGACTCCAGAAGATGGTAGAGGACAGGAAGGTCTGGAGGAACGTTGTCCATGGGGTCGCGATGGGTCGGACACGACTTCGCAACTAACAACAACAAAAAGGACCGATGAACTGCTACAGGGTGTGATCAGAGTTGATCCTCCAGCAGGTGGGAAGGCGTGGACAGGCCTGGGAATAGATCAGACCAGCCACCCAATCCATTCCAGATCTTCAAAGAGGTGGTACCCAACCCAGAAGACCAGATCTTCAGATATCAAGGGCAGAGAAGACAAGGTAGGGATTGCAATCTGTAGGAACCCAACCCCATTGACAATTGTGGTGCCTTTGATTGACACAGCGAACGTTGGGCGGTGTGTAGAATCACTCGTGAAGTTTACGAACTGGCGCAGCCCATTTTTGCCTGTGCAAGTTCCTGAAATTGACCTCAGGGTGAGTGAGGGAGAAAGAGCGAGAGGCAACGTGATCTGTCTGTCAATTGTTTCTGCTCCATGTTGCCCATGCAGTGATGATGACGATGATGATGATGATGATGATGATGATGATGATGATGATGATGATGATAATAATAATAATAATAATAATAATAATAATAATAATAATAATAATAATAATAATAATAATAATAATAAAGTTGGAAGGGACCTTGGAGGCCATCTAGTCCAACCCCCTGCTCAGGCAGGAAACCCAATACCATTTCAGACAAATGCCTGTCCTGTCTCTTCTTAAAAACTTCCAGTGTTGGAGCATTCACCGCTTCTGGAGGCAGGTTGTTCCACTGGTTAATTGTTCTGTCAGGAAGTTTCTCCTTAGTTCCAGGTTGCTTCTCTCCTTGGTTAGTTTCCATCCGTTGCTTCTTGTCCTGCCTGCAGGGGCTTTGGAGAAGAGCTTGACTCCCTCTTCTTCGGGGCAGCCCCTGAGATACTGGAACACTGCTATCATGTCCCCCCTCGTCCTTCTCTTCATTAAAGTAGACACACCCAATTCCAGCAACTGTTCCTTATATGCTTTAGCCTCCAGTCCCCTAATCATCTTTGTTGCTCTTCTCTGTACTCTTTCTAGAGTCTCAGCATCTTTTTTACATCGTGGTGACCAAAACTGGATGCAGTATTCCAAGTGTGGCCTTACCAAGGCGTTGTAAAGTGGTATTCATACTTCACGTGAATCATCCAGCTGATGTTCATCCAGGCGAGTGAATCAAAGTTGGAGCTGCTCCATGGGAACGTTCTCCAGTGGGGGAAAAACTTTATTTTCTCATCCTCAACTGCAGCCAGATAAACCCTTTCCTTGGAAATGAACTTGCGGTCAAGTCTAAAACCCTACTTCCTAGGGGGTACCATTTTTCTGTCTTCTGCAGCTGAGTTTTGAGGTTACTTTTTTTTCAACGCCACTCAGAGGTCAGTTCCATTTTTTTAAAGCTGGACGTCGGTAGCAATCTGCCCCCATGGAAGCTACCATCAGAAGCTTCCTCTCCAGCTAGAACTTTTAACTTCTGATTGGAAAGTTCTCCTGAAATTTTTCCTTGATCCCAGCTCTACGCTGTCCATCTTCATGGAGCCATCCAAGATAATAATAATAATAATAATAATAATAATAATAATAATAATAATAATAATAATAATAATAATAATAATAGGAAGAAGTAGTAGTAGTAGTAGTAGTAGTAGTAGTAGTAGTAGTAGTAGTAGTAGTAGTAGTAGTTGTTGTTGTTGTTGGAAGGAAACTTGGAGGTCATCTAGTCGAACTCCCTGTTCAGGCAGGAAACCCTATACCATTTCAGACAAACGGCTGTCCGGTCTCTTCTTAAAAACTTCCAATGTTGGAGCATTGACCACTTCTGGAGGCAGGTTGTTCCATTGGTTAATTGTTCTGTCAGGCAGTTTCTCCTTAGTTCTAGGTTGCTTTTCTCCTTGATTAGTTACCATCCATTGCTTCTTGTCCTGCCTTCAGGCGCTTTGGAGAACAGCTTGACTGCCTCTTCTTTGGGGCAACCCCTAAGATACTGGAACACTGCTATCATGTCCCCCCTCAATCCTTCTCTTCATTAAACTAGCCATACCCAATTCCAGCAACCGTTCCTTGTATGTTTTAGCCTCCAGTCCCCTGATCATCTTTGTTGCTCTTCTCTGTAGTCTTTCTAGAGTCTCAACATCTTTTTTACAACATGGTGCCCAAAAAAGAAGGACTAGGGATGACATGATAGCAGGGTTCCAATATCTCAGGGGCTGCCACAAAGAAGAGGGAGTCAAGCTATTCTCCAAAGCACCTGAAGGCAGGACAAGAAGCAACGGATAGAAACTCATCAAGGAGAGAAGCAACCTAGAACTAAGGAGAAACTTCCTGACAGTTAGAACAATTAACCAGTGGAACCACCTGCCTCCAGAAGCGGTGAATGCTCCATCACTGGAGGCTTTTAATGCGAGGTTGGACAGCCATGTGTCCGGAATGGCATAGGTAGAGTCTCTTCCGTGAGCAGGGGGTTGGACTAGAAGACCTCTAAGGTCCCTTCCAACTCTACTACTACTACTACTATTATTATTACTGTTTGGTCAGAACTGAAGAAGCTTCGTGGATGAGAAGCGAAACGTCTTCAAGGAAAAACAAAGAAAGTCCAGTTTCCTTTTGGAAAAGCACCTTTGGGACATCCATCCAAGTTTTTTCTTGCCATTGTCTTCTTCTGGTTGAGTCTCCTTCAGCTTCTCAGCAGAGCCTTCAAACCTAACTTCATGTGATTTTCTATTGAAGGACTAATCATTTTTGGTATCCAGAGTGACAAGATGCCACTTTTCTCCCTGGGCATTTAGGAAAGAAAGACCCTTAACTCCATTAGTAGAGAAAGGATATACTTTTACTCAGGGCTTTTTTTCTCGGAGAAAAGGTGGCGGAACTCAAACCTGGCCACGCCCTCATCAAACCCTAGGACCGCCCCTTTAGAGAACAGGAATGCAAGTAAAATTTGGGAGGGGCTATTTCCGGTGCGGCCGGCCCGGAAAAAGGTGCCGGAACGCGGTTCCGCCGCGTTCCGGCTGAAAAAAAGCCCTGCTTTTACTCAGTGGTGGGATTCAGCCGGTTTGCACCGGTTCAGTAGGACCAGTAGCTAAATTTTGTTGAGTTTGGAGAACTGGCTGAACCCATGCTGCTTCTGGAACTCCATTCTAGGCCTCGGAGGCCTGGAGGAGGTCTCCCAGGCTTAGAACGGTCCACTGGAAGTGCGTGGATGTCACTTCTGGAAGTCCATTCTAGGCCTGGATGAGGCCTCTCAGGCCTAGAGCAGCCCACAGGAAGTGCATGGATGTCACTTCCGGAAGTCCATTCTAGGCCTTGGAGGCCTGGAGGAAATCTCCCAGGCCTACAACGGTCCACCGGAAGTGCATGGATGTCACTTCTGGAAGTCCATTCTAGGCCTGGAGGAGGCCTCTCGGGCCTAGAACAGCCTACAGGAAATGCATGGATGTCACTTCCGGAAGTCCATTCTAGGCCTTGGAAGCCTGGAGGAAGTCTCCCAGGCCTACAACGATCCACCGGGAGTGTGTGGATATCACTTCCGGAAGTCCATTCTAGGCCAGGAGGAGGCCTCTTAAGCCTAGAACAGCCCACAGGAAGTGCATGGATGTCACTTCCGGAAGTCCATTCTAGGCCTCAGAGGCCCAGGCCTGCATCCATGAAGAGAACTGGATGTTCAGGTATTTGAATCCCACCACTGCTTTTACTAAAGCCAAAGGCTTAAAGCGTAAGCAAAGCCAGATCTGAATACAGGCAGTCCTTGACTTATGACCACAACTGAGCCCCAAAATTTACGTTGCTAAGTGAGACGTTTGCTCAGTGAGTTTCGCTCCATTTTACAACCTTTCTTCTGAAGTCATCTTTCCCTCTTCTCTCTCCCTGGGCTAAGACGATCGTGGAAGGAGGGGATGGCGCAATGGAGGATGTCACAAGAAGGCCCTGTGCAACCTTGCGTGCTGGAGTGTGAAGTTGCTTAACACGACAAAAAATTGGGGGCGGATGTTTGGAAAAACGGGTTACTTCACAACAAATTCCAGATTACTTGCAACAGATTACTTGGTACAAAATATTCTCGCACGCCCAAACTGTACATCTGATCTGCAAAATCCAGCGGAAGCATTCTGAGGTTGCTTACCCCTAGCAGGTAGTCATTGAAGGTAGACTGCACCTACACATGGAGGATTTTATCCAGTAACGCTCAACTTGTGTGCTTTACATTTTCAACAAAAAACCATGGTCCTCCTAGACTCCTTCTTAGCTAACCAGATTGGGACGTCCCTCAAAGAAGCTGGGAGCGAGAATGTGAACTTTCTGGCCCAATTATCTTCTGCAATTCATAATCCGAGGTGATGATGATGATGATGATGATGATGATGATGATGATGATGATGATGATAATGATAAAGTTGGAAGGGACCTTGGAGGTCATCTAGTCCAACTCCCTGCTCAGACAGGAAACCCTATACCATTTCGGACAAATGGCTGTCCAGTCTCTTCTTAAAAACTTCCAGTGTTGGAGATTCACCGCTTCTGGAGGCAGGTTGTTCCACTGGTTAATTGTTCTAACTGTCAGGAAGTTTCTCCTTAGTTCCAGGTTGCTTCTCTCCTGGATGAATTTCCACCCGTTGCTTCTTGTCCTGACTTCAGGTGGTTTGGAAAATAGCTTGACTCCCTCTTCTTTGGGGCAGCCCCTAAGATACTGGAAGACTGCTATCCTGTCCCCCCTCGTCCTTCTCTTCGTTAAACTAGACATACCCAATTCCAGCAGCCGTTCCTTATATGTTTTAGCCTCCAGTCCCCCTAATCATCTTTGTTGCTCTTCTCTGTACTCTTTCTAGAGTCTCAACTTCTTTTTTACATTGTGGTGACCAAAACTGGATGCAGTATTCCAAGTGTGGCCTTACCAAGGCATTGTAAAGTGGTATTAATACTTCACGTGATCTTGATTCTATCCCTCTGTTAGATTATCCCTAGGCATGGCGGTGCCACATTGCTGTTCCAACTATAGATTTTTTTGAAAGGAAAAGTGGTTGGATCAGAGCAAAGACCTTTGCACTCCTGGAGGCCCAACAAGTGCATTTGACACAACAAACACACATCAGTTGCGAAAGTTTGCAGCTCTCCTATATCGTTGGTCTCTCGCAGCTGAGTCATTTTCTGAAAAGCCCGTTGCGTATGTCATCCGAGTCAAATAAAAAATGAAAAATAAAAAATGAAAAATGCTAGCAATGTCTATCTATCTATCTATCTATCTATCTATCTATCTATCTATCTATCTATCTATCTATCTATCTATCTATCTAGCTAGCTAGCTAGCTAGCTAGCTAGCTAGCTAGCTAGCTAGCTAGCTATCTATCTAGCTAGCTAGCTAGCAATCCAGTGGTGGGATTCAGCCGGTTCGCACCACTTCGGCAGAACCGGTAGCTAATTTTTTGTTGCCCAGGCCCAGAACGGACTTCCGGAAGCGGCATCCATACAGAGAACCAGTTGTTCACATATTTGAATCCCACCACTGTATATCTATCTATCTATCTATCTATCTATCTATCTATCTATCTATCTATCTATCTATCTATCTATCTATCTATCATCTATCTATCTATCTATCTATCTATCTATCTATCATCCGCCTTTATACTTTTACAAATAACTCAATGCAGCGAAAAAAACCAACAAACATTCCTCCTCCTATTTTCCCAACAACAACCTTGTGAGGTGGGCTGGGCTATTGATTTGTTTCTATTAAGTCTAGATCAGAGGCGTCAAACTAGCAACGTCACGTGACGTGTCGCAACGTATTGCGACTTTTTTTCCTTCGCTGGCAATGGGGTGGGGGTGGTTTTCCCATGACACATTCAGCCTGCAGGCCGGCAAGTTTGACATCCCTGGTCTAGATAGTCTTTGATTTGCAATCATTCATTTAATGACCGTTTGAAGTTACAATGGCACTGAAACAAGTGACTTGTGACCGTTTGTCACACTTACGATAGTTGCAGCATTCCCGCGGTCACACGATCAAAATCCAGACACTTCGCAACGGGCTTGTATTTATTTATTTATTTATTGTATGGATTTTATTAGTTTTTATAGGGTTAGGAATAAGGTGGGGTCGGGGTTGAGGTTGGGATTAGGGTTTGGGTTAGGGTTGGGGTTGGGGTTTTTCCAAATAACATTCTCAATATTGAGCAAACAGCATAATGTCTGGGTTCATATGTTTAACAAACAATACTAGATAATAGTTAATTATCATAAACAATATGTTAATTAATCACTCCATAGCCTTCTTCTTGCTAATATATATTCAAAATTACATATCACGTTCCTTTCTCTCTGACTCGTTTTTCTAGCCATTGATGGAAATTATCCCATGTTCTAAAGTACACGGAGTCTTCTTTCTCTTTTCTCTTTAAAGTCCATCTATCCATTTCTGCACACTCTAGAATTTTCTTAATTAGCACTTCTTCAGCTGGTAAGTTTTCATTTTTCCAATGTTGGGCAAATACAATTCTTGCTGCCGTTAGGACGTGAATCCTACCCGATTTTACAATCTTTTTTTCCCCCACAGCTGTGATGTAAATGTAAATGTTAAGTGAATCACGCAGTCATTAAACGAATCCGGCTACTCCCACTGACTGTGTTTCTCGGAAGTCTGCTGGGAAGAATGCGAACGGCGATCATGTGATCTGGGGATTTGGCAACCATTGTAATTGACAGGTGCCCAAATATTGATCCCATGACTTTGGAGATGCTGTAACAGTGGTGTGAGGACCGGGTTTTACGGCGCTTTTTTCAGTGCCGTTGTAACTTTGAACTGTCACTAAGCGAATAGTTGCAAGTCGAGCACTGCCCGTAGTCTCTTCCTTGGAGGTCAACCCTGACCACTTTGGAGAACTCTACTCAAGGAGGAGAAAAAAGCAGAAGGCACAGTCCATTTAAGTCAGGGGTCCTCAAACATGGCCACTTTAAGACTTGTGGACTTCAACTCCCAGGATTCCCTACCCAGCAACGCTGCAGTTTCATCAGAATGGCCGACTGAGGAATCCTGGGAGTTGAAGTCCACAAGTCTTAAAGTGGCCACGTTTGAAGACCCCTGATTTAAGTCTTTAAAATACAGACAGTCCTCAACTTACAACAGTTCACTTAGTAACCATTCAAAGTTATGTCACTGAAAAAAGGCGACAGGACCACTCTTCACGCTCGCAGCATCCCTACGGACCCGGGATCTAAATTCGGATGCTCATCTTTATGACGGCCATGTGATCCCCAGGGTCACGCGATTTCCCCTTTTGTGAACCCCTGACCAGCAAAGTCCATGGGGAAGCCAGATTCACTTAACAACCGGGTTACCGTCTTATCAGCCGCAGCGATTCACTTAAGAACGTGCGGCAAGAAAAGTCGTAAAACGCATTTAAAAAATTTCTCACTGAGCAATAGAAGCTGTGGCCGTAAGATGAGGAATACCTGCATAGATTTTTATCAATTAAAAAAAAGAAAAATACAAACAGACTTTAGGGGATTTCCAGGCTGCAGAATCCAGGCATCTGAGCTCCGGATCTGAGTTCAAGCATCATAGCTACGTTCCTCAAAATGCCACTTAACTTCTGAGGTTAAATAATTCGAGCAGAAGCCAAGATCTGGAGATCTTTAGTCGTGGTCTACAAGCCCTTGTAAGCTCCCCTTTTCTGCACATGGTGGCATTTATCTTATTCAGTCTGATTTGCTCAAGGCTCTCCGTTGTGTCCAAACCATTTGGGGGACTCTAGCAGTCCAAAGTTGCCGAAACCTGAGGACACACAAAGGCCGGAATCAACACAATCCGTCGCATTCAATTACCTGGTCTTGTGATCGGATGAAGGTCCTTCCAGATGGCTGTAGACAAACTCCTGGCCAAATGTGGCTTGTTTACACAGGGAATTTTTAAGTAGGTGAAACTGAGGCAGGCCAAGGAGTCACCTTCCTCTGCTTTTGGCCAATGAGGGATCAGTGCAGGGGTGGAGGTGGTGAAAACACAGGTAGAGCAACTTGACATGTCAAGCCTACACAGAGATGCTGCAGGTCTTGGAAGTAGGTCAAAGGGAACCTGGATCTGCTAGGAATCAGCAGGGAGATCCTGTTTCTTAATCTCAGCAACTTGAAGCATATAAGGAATGGTTGCTGGAATTGGGTATGTCTAGTTTAATGAAGAGAAGGATGAGGGGGGACATGATAGCAGTGCTCCAATATCTCAGGGGCTGCCCCAAAGAAGAGGGAGTCAAGCTATTCTCCAAAGCGCCTGAAGGCAGGACAAGAAGCAACGGATGGAAACTCATCAAGGAGAGAAGCAACCTAGAACTAAGGAGAAACTTCCTGACAGTGAGAACAATTAGCCAGTGGAACAACCTGCCTCCAGAAGCGGTGAATGCTCCAACACTGGAAGTTTTTAAGAAGAGACTGGACAGCCATTTGTCCGAAATGGTATAGGGTTTCCTGCCTGAGCAGGGACCTCCAAGGTCCCTTCCAACTTTACTACTACTACTACTACTACTACTACTACTATTATTATTATTATTATTATTATTATTATTATTATTATTATTATTATTATTATCATTATAAGAAGCGTGGACTTCAACTCTGGGAGTTGAAGTCCACTCATCTTCAGACAGTTGAAAAGTATGGTTCTGGATTTAAAATGCAATAGAATAGAATAGAATAGAATAGAATAGAATAGAATAGAATAGAATAGAATAGAATAGAATAGAACAGAATCTTTGTTGAGAATAGAATAGAATAGAATCTTTATTGAGAATAGAATAGAATAGCATAGAATAGAATATTGAGAATAGAATAGAATAAAATAGTATAGAATAGAAGAATCTTTATTGAGAATAGAATAGAATCTTTATTGAGAATAGAATAGTATAGAATAGAATAGAATAGAATAGAATAGAATCTTTAGTGAGAATAGGATAGGATAGGATAGAATAGAATAGAATAGAATAGAATCTTTATTGAGAATAGAACAGAATAGAACAGAACAGAATAGAATAGAATAGAATAGAATAGAATAGAATAGAATAGAATAGAAGCTGGAAGGGACCTTGGAGGTCTTCTAGTCCAGCCCCCTGCTCGAGCAAGAGAAACAGATAGTCCTCAATTTATAACAGTTTCTTTAGTGACCAAACCAAAGTATATCTTGGTTCAAGGGACTTCGCTGTACAGCGAAACACAGTGCAATCCAAAGTGTAGGGAGTCCTCGACTTACAACAGTTTATCTAGTGACCGAAGTTGTAACGGCACTGAAAAAAGTGACTGACGACCTTTTTCGCACACTTACGACAATTGCATCCTCCCCATGGTCACGTGATCAGAATTCAGACACCGGGCAACCGGCTCACATTTATGACGGTTGCGGCCTCCCAGGGGGGGTCACGTGATCCCCTTTGGCGACCTCCTGACAAGCAAACTCCACCAAATTCACTTCATAGCCATGTTGCTCACTTAACAACGGCAGCAATTCCCTTCGCAACTGTGGCGAGAAAGGTCGTAAAACGGGGCAATTTTTTTTCAACTCAAACGTCTCGCTTAGCAGTGGAAATTTTGGGCTGAATTGGGGTCGTTAAGGACTTACTTTTTTTTTTTTTAAAGGAGATTGGAAACTCTATACAGGTAGGTCCTCAACCTATGACTTAGTGATGGTTAAACAGTACAATGTATCACCCCCCCCCAAAAAAAGTACTTAGGACCTGGATCCATTGTCCAAGCTCCCCCACAACCATGTGACCATATTTTGGCCAGTTGGCAACTGGCCTCCATCTTACAGCCATTCGCAGCATCCCACGATCGTGGCCTCCTTATGACATTTTTGCCCAAAATTGACACTGACAAACAGTCCTCGGTGTCGTGGTTCTGACAGATGAAAGAATTTCGAGGCATTGTTTCCCTTATACAATCTTTATTAGAGAAACATAACATGGGCACTAACATAATCGAAGCCAAAAACTGAATCCCCCCCCTCCCTTGAGCACATAGTATCAAAGCACAATTCCCTCCTCCAATTAACAGTCATAAATCACATTCCCCAATTAGCTTGAAGCGCAGGCTTTCCCTCCAGCTGTCCAGCCTGCCAATTCTTATCATCTCTTATTTCAACAACCTTGATTCTCATGCTAAGTTTAGTGTTGTTATGTCTAGCTCAGGGTTAGGCAACCTTGGCTCTTTTATGACTCATGGACTTCAACTCCCAGAATTCCTGAGCCAGCCATGCTGAGGGGAAAGGGAGAGGTTTCCAAGCTGAGCCATGCTGGCTCAGGAATTCTGGGAGTTGAAGTCCACGAGTCATAAAAGAGCCAAGGTTGCCTACCCCTGGTCTAGCTGGACTCTCGTTCACATTCCCCCCAGCATCATCTAACTCTAAAAGCGAAAAGAAGAAAATGGCTACATCTCCATCTGTTGTCAAAGCAAAAACATCCGATGTTAGCAGCGTTGACACAACCACAATTGAGCCTGACACTTCTTTTGCTAAGGGAGACAGTTGCTAAGAGCATTTTGTCCCATTTTACCAGCTTTCCTACAACAGTTGTTGTGTGAATCACTGCTGTTGTTAACACATGGTCGCTAAGCGAATCGGGCTTCCCCCCTTGACTTTGCTTGTCAGAAGGTCGCAAAAGGGGATCCCGTGACGCCCCAGGACACTGCGACCGTCGTAAATATGAATCAGTTGCCAAGCATCTGAATATTGATCACCTGACCCTGGGGACGCTGCAGTGGTCGGAAGTGTGAAAAACGGCCGTAAGTCACTTTTTTCATTTAGTGTCGAGCGGCCACTAAATGAATGGTTGTAAATTGAGGAAGACCTGTCATTCTAGCGTCCAGCACAAATGCTGCACGGCAGACAACAGCTTCCACGTAACGACTGTAGACGTGATGGTGACTCCTTTAACGACCACTCCGCAACAAAGCCGTCAGATCAGATTGATCGCACGACGACCCGCTTTATGACCTTCGTGACCTACGATCGTAACAGGCTGGGTTCCATGATGGTGGTAAGTCGAGGACGACCTGTAAAACCAATTGGACAGGGAGTCTCGGAAACGGAAACGTAGGGCGAGCGTTTAATGAGTCAGGAGACGGGGATGGAGAACGGGATCCATTTTGAAAACTATATCCACCTATTTGGACAAAAACGGCCGAGGGTTTGGGGCACAGCTTTCCCTCGTTTACTCTGGCAGCTCTGTGGCTTCGTTTCTGACCACGATGGGGATCTTGGCCACCACCCTGTTGAGGCACCAGGGGAAGTGGACCGTCCCCGTCAGCTCGTAGCCGATCTCCATGATGTCGTCGGATTTTTGGGCGCTGGTGACAGGCATCACTTTGGGCAAGCAGAGGGTGCTGTGAATCTTGGTGAACTCGCAAGGGCCTCGCTCCATGCTCGACTCCAGTCGCATCATCTCTTCGTGCTGCTCTAACGTCCGGGGCTCGGCTCGGAAGTTGAAGGCTTTGTAGAGGACCACCGAGTGGAGGGTAAAAACCACCTTCCGGATGGACTTGCCTGTCGGGTTGGTGATTTCGGTGATGAAGGCGATGTTGTCGCCCGGAAGGTAGAGGCTTTTGCTCAGCGACATGCGCAGGGTGATGGGGGCGCTCCTGAGACAACAGTTGTAAGTCAGGATCTTCTGAACTTCGACGACCAACGGGTACTGGAAGATGGGAAGGAGGGAAGACACTGTTGAAGGAAGCTGACAAGAACTGGAGGGGAATAAGGTGAATGGAATAATGGAGAGTTGGAAGGGACCTTGGAGGTCTTCTAGTCCAACCCCCTGCTCAAGCAGGAGGCCCTCTACCATATCAGACAAGTGACTGTCTAGCCCAGGGGTAGGCAACCTTGGCTCTTTTATGACTTGTGGACTTCAACTCCCAGAATTCCTGAGATAGCATGGCTCAGCTTGGAAACCTCTCCCTTTCCCCTCAGCATGGCTGGCTCAGGAATTCTGGGAGTTGAAGTCCACGAGTCATAAAAGAGCCAAGGTTGCCTACCCCTGGCCTAGCCTCTTCTTAAAAACCTCCAGTGATGGAGCGCCCACGATTTCTGGAGGCAAAGCTGTTAGGCGTGAAAGCCGGCTGGGTGACTTTGGGCCAATCACCAGGAGACGGTAAGTTCTAGTCCCTCCTTAGATATGAAAGCCGGCTGGGTGACTTTGGGCCAATCCCCAGGAGACGGTGAGTTCTAGTCCCTCCTTAGATATGAAAGCCGGCTGGGTGACTTTGGGCCAATCCCCAGGAGACGGTGAGTTCTAGTCCCTCCTTAGATATGAAAGCCGGCTGGGTGACTTTGGGCCAATCCCCAGGAGACGGTGAGTTCTAGTCCCTCCTTAGATATGAAAGCCGGCTGGGTGACTTTGGGCCAATCCCCGGGAGACGGTGAGTTCTAGTCCCGCCTTAGATATGAAAGCCAGCTGGGTGACTTTGGGCCAGTCACCAGGAGATGGTGAGTTCTAGTCTCTCCTTAGATATGAAAGCCAGCTGGGTGACTTTGGGCCAATCCCCGGGAGACGGTGAGTTCTAGTCCCGCCTTAGGCATGTACTTATTACGGTGGCTGTGTCTCAGGGATATATGTGATCACCATTTGCGACCCTTGGCAACTGGCTGCTGACAAGCAAAGTCAAATGGGGAAAGCTGGATTCGCTTAACGACCATGTAATTTACTTAAGAACTGTAGGGATTCGCTTAACAACCATATCAAAAAGGTTCTAAAACCAGGCCTGGCTTAGCAATGGAAATTCAGGTCCCAACTTATTGTAAATTGAGGACTATCTCTATATCTGGGGGCCCCAATTCAAAGAAGGCCGTTCTACTTTAAATTACACCTTACGACCAGAAGCGAGCCCAAAATTTCCGTTGCTAAGCGAGACATTTGTTAACTGGTTTTTTGCCCCCTTTTATGACCTTTCTTGCCACCGTCGTTAAATGAATCACTGCAGTTGTTAAATTAGTAACACCGTTGTGAAGAGAATCCGGCTTCCCCCGTGAACTTGGCTTGTCAGAGGGCCGCAAAAGAGAATCGCGTGCCCCTCCCCGGGGACACAGCGACCGTCATAAATACGAGTTGGTGGCCCAGCGTCTGAATTTTGATCACGTGACCCTGGGGAGGCTGCAAGGGTTGTAAGTGTGAAAAAGGGTCATTGGTCACTTGTTTCAGTGTCATTGTAACTTCGGTCGCTAAATGAACGGTTGTAAATCGAGGACTCCCTATACCTTGGACTGCACTGTGTCCTGGCTGTACAGGGAAGTCCCTTGAACCAAAATATACTTTTTCTGCTTGCGAAGGATAAGTTCTCGCGTGGCACAGAGTGCTTGGAGGAAGTAGCTAATTTTCCCCACACGGCTGGTGAAAGTTGATGGGATCCTCGGAGGTAAGACGAAGTCAAAATCAAATTTGTGCACGCCCGGGCCCAGCCAGTTATCTGCAAATCAAGAGCAAAGCAAAAATAATCTCAACTTTTCACATTTCTATAGTAGTATGAACTAGCCATTTAGAATAGAATAGAAAATAGAATAGAAAATAGAAATTAGAATAGAAAATAGAATAGAATATAGAATAGAATAGAAAATAGAACAGATTAAAGTAGAATAGAATATAGAATATAGAATATAGAATATAGAATATAGAATATAGAATATAGAATATAGAATATAGAATATAGAATATAGAATATAGAATATAGGATAGGATAGGATAGGATAGAATAGAATAGAATAGAGAATAGAATAGAATAGAACACAACAGAATAGAACAGAACAAAACAGAGAATAGAATAGAATAGAATAGAATAGAATAGAACAGGAAGGGACCTTGGAGGTCTTCTAGTCCAGCCCCCTGCTCAAGCAGGAGACCCTATACCAGGGGTAGGCAACCTTGGCTCTTTTATGACTTGTGGACTTCAACTCCCAGAATTCCTGAGCCAGCATGGCTCAGCTTGGAAACCTCTCCCTTTCCCCTCAGCATGGCTGGCTCAGGAATTCTGGGAGTTGAAGTCCACGAGTCATAAAAGAGCCAAGGTTGCCTACCCCAGCCCCACACCATCTCAGACAAGTGACTGTCTAGTCTCTTCTTAAAAACCTCCAGTGATGGAGCGCCCACGATTTCTGGAGGCAAGCTGTTCCACTGGTTAATTGTCCTCACTGTCAGGAAGTTTCTCCTTAATTCCAGGTTGCTTCTCTCCTTGACCAGTTTCCAACCATTGTTTCTTGTCCTTCCCTCTGGTGCTTTGGAGAAGAACATGACCCCCTCGTCTTTGTGGCAGCCCCCCAGATACTGGAACGCTGCTATCATGCCTCCCCTATTTCTTCTTTTCTTTAGACTAGCCAGACCCAAGTCCCACAGCCGTTCTTCATATGTTTTAGTCTATATTTCTATATCAACAAATCCATCTAATCCAGTGGTTCTCAACCTGTGGATTGGGACCCCATTTGGGGTCGATCGACCATTTCACGGGGGTCGCGAAGCAAGGCTGTCCGCCATTTTTTTTGTCCGCCATTTTTTTTTGTCCACCATTTTTTCCCCTTTTCCGGCAGGTGCCTTACCTCCCTTGGGCTGGGCCAGCTGGTGGTCGGCCTGCTCTGTCTCTGCCGCTTGCCAGCTACGCCTCGGCCGGCACAGGGGGCGGAACCACGCATGCGCGGCGCTCCCAGGCAGGGAAAGTCCTCAACTTACGACCGGTTGGGTAGTCCTCGACTTACGACCGGTTTAGTCCTCGACGTACGACCGGTTAGTCCTCGACTTACGACCGGTTGGGGTCGCGGCATTAAAAAGGTTGAGAACCACTGATTCTAATCAGTAAAACCTAAAATCAGAGTGTCATTTTTTTTGTCCACCTCAAGCACAAAGTCCAGAAACGGTTTCCAAGCAGGAACCAAAGTACTTCTATTCTTTTCTTTTATCAAAACGGTCAATTTAGCCCTCTCTGCTAATCCCATCAATTTTCCAGCCGCTTCCGAGGAGCGTCTTTGTCTTCCCGAAAGATTCGCCTTAGGTGAGGTGCAATATTCAAACGAAGCCGGAATGACACGTTTCATCGCATTAATCACAAAAACCAGATTTTTTAAAAAAAGAGAGGGTGAAATCAAAGGGACTTATTTTAAAAAAAAAATTCCTTCTTCCGTAGGTGAGGTCTTAAAATTCTGAACTAGGATTAGGGAAATTAGGAGAAATGAACAAGGGTATATCTGGAGGGCACCTTGCGAGAGAAGTTACAACATTTCCAAATATTGGCAGGAGAAGAAGGTAAATATATTTTAATAAATTGCAGGCCACGGGGAAGATTGCATCAGGGGGGAACCGCCCCAGAGAAAAAGACACATGTCAGCCAAGTTTATGTAACAGCAGGAGGTCTATAATTATCCTAATACCTCCCTAGGGTCCCAAACAACAGGAAATTATATAATGGTGGAGATAAGAGACATTAGGATTTATTTCTCATGAATGGGGGGGTGGAGGAGCTGTAGGGAAAGATTAAAGACAGTGGGGCAGGAGACAGACTCTACCCTGCCTGCGTGGGATCCCAGAAGCAGCAGAAAGAGGAAACCTCTTTTTTTGAGCATATATAACACATTTTTGTATACAGGTGGTTCTCGACTTATGAACATTTGTTCATTCGAAATTACATCGGCACTGAAAAATGTGACATGTGGCCGTTTTTCACACTTACGACCGTTGCAGCATTCCTTGCGGTCACGTGATCAAAATTCAGCCGAGAAAAAGAGAGGAAGCATTAAATGTTGAAATAAGAGAAATTTTGGTTATTAAATGTAAGATATTTGGAAATTAGCAGAAAATAAGAATGTTATATTATATTATTAATTCGTTGACCTAAGACGGTGAGAATTCAAATAGATAAGACGTGTATCCTGAACATTAGATCTTGCGATGAATTGGTGATAAAGGGAACTGGGGTTATTTAAAATTTGGAATTTATAAATATTCCAAATCTGAATATTAGTGGGAAACTAAAAATTGGGAAAAACTAACTAGGACATTGTCTAAAAGGTTTGAACGTTAAAATAACTGGGATATGTATAGACCAGGGGTAGGCAACCTTGGCTCTTTTATGACTGGTGGACTTCAACTCCCAGAATTCCTGAGCCAGCCATGCTGAGGGGAAAGGGAGAGGTTGCCAAGCTGAGCCATGCTGGCTCAGGAATTCTGGGAATTGAAGTCCACGAGTCATAAAAGAGTCAAGGTTGCCTACCCCTGATCTAGGAGAATCCAATGGCCATATAAGGAGGCCCAATCCCTTGATGTAGGCCAGGGATGGGGAACCTTGGCTCTTTTATGACTGGTGGACTTCAACTCCCAGAATTCCTGAGCCAGCATGGCTCAGCTTGGAAACCTCTCGCTTTCCCCTCAGCATGGCTGGCTCAGGAATTCTGGGAGTTGAAGTCCACCAGTCATAAAAGAGCCAAGGTTGATTACCCCTGGTATAGACTAAAAATTATTGATAAATGTAAGAAAGTTATTTTTATTTAAGAACTGTATTAATTTAAATATGAGACAGTAAATACCAGGGGGAAAAGAGAGGAAATATTTGATGTAATGGTTTGAGATCTGTACTAAAGACATTTGTATGCTATTGAATTGTTGATCGGCTCAGCCGCCACGTTGTTTTTCAAATATTTAAGCGTAAAACTAGAAAATCAATAAAATTTTCAAAAAAAAAATAATTCAGCTGCTTGGCGAGTGGCTCGTATTTACGATGGTCGCTGTGTGTCCCCGGGAGGGGTCACATGATCCTCCTTTTGCGACCTTCCGACAAGCACAGTCAAGGAAGAAGCCGGATTCCCAGAATAACCGGGTTACTCACTTAACGACTTGCAGGGATTTGTTTAGCCACTGAGGCAAGGAAGGTCGTAGAATGGGGGGGGGGAATCACTTAAGAAATGTCTCGCTTAGCAACGGATATTTTGGGGCCCGATTGTGGCCGTGTGTCGAGGACTAACTGCGTAACACAATTTCAGGTGTGGGTCGTCCTCAGCTTACGGCTGTTCAGTTAATGAACATTGGAAGTTAAAACGGCCCTGAAAAAGTGATCTACGGCCGTTTTTCACACTTACGACCATCGCAGCACGTGGTCACGTGATCAAAATCTGGATACTTGGCAACTGGCAGGTATTTATGATGGGGTCCCCTTTTGTGACCTTCTGACAAGTCAATGGGGGAAGCCAGATTCACTTAACAACCGTGTGGCTAACTTCAAAAATGCAGTTGGTTCACTTAGCAACGGTGGCCCCAAAAAAAAGGTTGCCAAATGGGGCAAAACTCATTGGACAACGGCCTTGCTCAGCAATGGAAATTTGGGGCTCAGTTGTGGTCGTAAGTCGAGGACCACCTGTAGTTTTGGGGCACTGTGATGGTGGAATGGCGTTGGGCTGGGGGGGGAGACTCGGGTTCTGGTCTTGTAGTCCCCCCAGATTTGAGCCGCGTGGGGCAGGAGACGGCTGCTTGCGTGGGGGCTCAGGAGCAGGGCAGATCTCAGGGGCAAAGGATCAAGACCAGGGGTCTTCAAACTTGTCCCTTTGATGACTTGTGGACTTCAACTCCCAGAATTCCTCAGCCAGGCACGCTGGCTGAGGAATTCTGGGAGTTGAAGTCCACCACTCATAAAAGGGCCAAGTTTGAAGACCCCTGGTCTTGATCCAAGCCCGCAGTTTCATCAAAATGGCCGACTGAGGAATTCTGGGAGTTGAAGTCCACAAGTCATAAAAGGGCCAAGTTTGAAGACGCGTGATCAAGACCAACCTGCCTCCAGAAGAGGTGAATGCTCCAACACTGGAGGTTTTTAAGAAGAGACTGAACAGCCACTTGTCTGAAATGGTAGAGGGTCCCCTGCCTAAGCAAGGGGTTGGATTAGATCTGGGGTCACCAACCTGTGGGCTGTGGCCCATTACCAGACTGTGGCCTATTTGCAACCAGGCTACGTCAGTGGCAGGCTGGCGTGCATGTATCCCCTCTAGTATGAGTGAGGCCTCAAAGCTTTTCTCTTGTAAGAGTGGACCTGCGCATGCACGCGCTCCGGCCTGCCACTCATGCGGCCCAGTTTCTCTCTCCCGCCCCCAAGACTGGCCGCCAAGCTGCAAAGGTTAGGGACCCCTGGAATAGATGACCTCCAAGGTCCCTTCCAACTGTTACTCTACTCTACTCTACTCTACTCTACTCTATTCCTAATTCTATTTCTGTTCCTATTCGTAATTCAATTCCTACTCCTTATTCCATTCCATTCCATTCCATTAGAGAAGCAGCAGCAGCAGTAGTAATAGTAGTAGTAACTGTGAGAGGGATCTCAATAGTAGTAACTGTGAGAGGGATCTCAGAGTCCTAGTGGACAATCACTTAAATATGAGCCAGCAGTGTGCTGCAGCTGCCAAAAAAGCCAACACAGTGCTAGGCTGCATTAACAGAGGAATAGAATCAAGATCACGTGAAGTATTAATACCACTTTACAAGGCCTTGGTAAGGCCACACTTGGAATACTGCATCCAGTTTTGGTCACCACGATGTAAAAAAGATGCTGAGACTCTAGAAAGAGTACAGAGAAGAGCAACAAAGATGATTAGGGGACTGGAGGCTAAAACATAAAAGTAACGGTTGCTGGAATTGAGTATGTCCAGTTTAATGAAAAGAAGAACGAGGGGGGACATGAAAGCAGTCTTCCAGTATCTCAGGGGCTGGTCCAAAGAAGAGGGAGTCAAGCTATTCTCCAAAGCACCTGAAGGCAGGACAAGAAGCAACGAGTGGAAACTAATCAAGGAGAGAAGCAACCTAGAACTAAGGAGAAACTTCCTGACAGGTAGAACAATTAACCAGTGGAAGAACCTGCCTCCAGAAGCGGTGAATGTTCCTTATATGTTTTAGCCTCCAGTCCCCTGATCATCTTTGCTGCTCTTCTCTGCACTCTTTCTAGAGTCTCAACATCTTTTTTACATCGTGGTGACCAAAACTGGATGCAGGATTCCAAGTGTGGCCTTACCAAGGCCTTGTAAAGTGGTATTAACACTCCACGTGATCTTGATTCTATCCCTCTGTTAATGCAGCCTAGCACTGTGTTGGCCTTTTTGGCAGCTGCAGCACACTGCTGGCTCATATTTAAGTGATTGTCCACTAGGACTCCGAGATCCCTCTCACAGTTGCTACTATTGAGCAAGGTACCCCCTATAGTACTATACCTGTGCATTTGGTTTTTCTTGCCTAAATGTAGAACCTGACTTTTTTCACCATTGAATTTCATTTTGTTAGAGAGCGCCCAGTGTTCAAGTCTGTGAAGATCCTCCTGTATCTTAAGCCTAACCTCTGATTTCAACTTCAGATGTCTGCAACTCTTGAAGTTAAGCCTATCTTTTGAAAAGTAAAAAACTTTCGTGTATTGTTTCGTGAGAATCTAGCTACAGTTTTCCTGGCATGACATGTTGTGGGAACTCAACCAATAAGTTAGAGCATGGCAATCAGGGTTTGGAGTAAACCAGGAGGATTAAAACCTGCCTGAGCATCTCAGTTTCTGCTCCCAAGAGAAGTTAGATAGGAAGGGATGGGGAAATAAATGCAAAATGTGGTACGGCTTCTCCCAATTTGGGATTTCCATAGGAATGGACTTCAACTCCCAGAAGTCTCCAGCTAAGAGGGCCATTGCAGAGAATCCTGGGAACTGGAGTTCACAAAGCTGGAGAGTGTAAGGCTGATAGGCCTGCCTTCAATAGGTGGGGACAAAGAGATGTTCAAACTCTTTGCTGTCATCTAATGGTCATCTTCATGCCTGCAGTTGAAATCTGGAAGCCTTGGTGGGGGAAATGCTGTGGTTTGTTAAAAACATGATAAGTCTGTCCTCCTCCTCCCTCCCACCCCCAGGAAGACCCCCAGCCCCTTTCTGCTTAACTGCCTCGTGGTAATCCCAGTTAAGCAGCCTCACGTTCAGTCTTGAATGTTTTCGTCTTGTGAACGTAGTCCGCCTTGTTAACGCAGGTGGCTCGCTGACTATAGTCCTTGTCCAAGTGGGCCTCTTCGGTCCACTCCAGGTAGCCTCTCCCAATGAGTTCAACCTTCAGCAGAGGGTCCACCAGCGTGCTGTGAAGACTGAGAATCAGCTGCCCTGCCACGGTCGAGCCTGCCACGTACACTTCCTTGGGTATCACCAGCTCAATAGATTTCACCACCGACATGGATGGGCACCAAGCTCAGGAACTGATCCTTTCTAGGATCCCTCAAGACCCAGAAGGTTTCTCATGGAGAGGATGGGGCTTGAATGAAGAAGCTTTGTGACATCAGCTCGTGATGCAGTGAAATTGGCTGCTGGACAGATAAGTGACAGTCTGGGTGGCAGAGAAATCCCTAAATATTTGTGGAGATGGTCTCTTCCAGGAAGACCACCTTAGGCTTAACTTCTGCCAATGGTGAGTTGAGCACCACGGTTCTGGAACATTGCCGATCCACCAGCAGAACGTTCCAGCACTCTGGTGCTCCTGCATTCTGGAAACGTGGATTCGCTTTTAACTAGCTGACCGTGTTTACTTGTAAAAACAACGACAACACTGTTGACTTATGGACTGTTTTTTAAGGATTAAGATTCAGAGTTAGAAATAAGAAAAAAAAATAGGGGGGGTGATTATTAGAACAGATATCTTAAAATAGATTAAGAATGTACTTTGTGGAATAATAGGTTTATTTTGATGAAAATTATAATGTATTGGAATGGAAAAAAGGGTGGCTTTTTAGATTTGGATTGTTTCAATAATTAATTGAGTGTTTTAAATTAGTAAAATGATGTTTTTGTATGATAACATAGATGTGATAAGGCATGATAGTCAATTGGATGAAATTTGAATTATGTTTAATGAACTGAAAAGATTTAAGGCTGAATATTATTTTGTTATCTTAAAGAGATTGATCGATTGATGGATTATATATGTATGGGGTAGATTAATATTTTATTTTAATTAGGATATGTATTGTGTAATGGAAGAAGAAATAAATGAGACTTGTGATAAAATGAGGGATGTGAGAGATTAAGAATTAGAATATATTTGGAAGGGATACCTCAATTGATAACTTGTTGATTTAAAGTTAAATTTGATTATGGTCATTGTAAATTTACAAAGTTTTAAAACAGGTTTAGCAGTTATAGAAATATAAATTAGAAATGGAACATCTTAAATGTATGATGCTATTTGAGGGAAATAGAGAGGGGATATTGAATGTATTGAGTTGAGTTATTTATATATGGTTTTATTTTTGAATGTTTGATTACCCCAACACCATGGTGCGTCCTGAGCACTTTGTCTTAAGAATTAAAAAAACCAATAAAATGTGTTTAAAAAAAAACAACTAAGAGGAGCAAAACCTTCTCTTGTTTGTTAGGGCTGGGAGAGGAGACCCTTCCCCGGTGATTAATTTAATTGGTTACCAAATTAACTCCCGCTTTCTGTATTTGGACACTATCCCTAATTCAGTGTTTCTCAACCTTTGGCAGCTTGAAGAGACGTGGACTTCAATTCCCAGAATTCCCCAGCCATCCTGCAAACAGGTTGGATTCCTGAAACAAAAAGACCAGCTAGATGCAGGGATCTTCAAACTTGGCCCTTTTATGACTTGTGGACTTCAACTCCCAGAATTCCTCAGCCAGCGTGCCTGGCTGAGGAATTCTGGGAGTTGAAGTCCACAAGTCATGAAGGGGCCATAGTTTTCCCCATGCTGGCTGAGGAATTCTGGGAGTTGAAGTCCACGAGTCATGAAGGGGCCATAGTTTTCCCCATGCTGGCTGAGGAATTCTCAGAGTTGAAGTCCACAAATCATGAAGGGGCCGTAGTTCCCCCATGCTGGCTGGGGAATTCTAGGAGTTGAAGTCTGCAAGTCATGAAGGGGCCATAGTTCCCTCATGCTGCCTGAGGAATTCTGGGAGTTGAAGTCCGCAAGTCATGAAGGGGCCATAGTTCCCTCATGCTGGCTGAGGAATTCTGGGAGTTGAAGTCCACAAGTCATAGAAGGACCAAGTTTGAAGACCCCTGTTCTATGTCAAGGACTTCCCTGTATTGTGTAAATGCAGAAACAAAATTCTTACCTGACCTGGCTGACTGTAAAGTCTGAATATAGCCAGGAGGTTCTATGGATTAAGTTCTGGTTCTTAAACTAAATTATAACACTTCAAGCAATATCAAGTCAATTTTTTTTTTTGGTAAACTGGCTTCCTCAGCTGTGTGAGATGGCAAATTCCATAATTTCCAGACTGGCCATTATGGGACCTCATGTCCAAGATACTTGGGAAAATGTAGCCTTTGATTTTAATTTTTAATTAAATATTGTTAATTAATTTTTTATATTCTATCTAGGCAGAGGAGAAGACGATGCTCAGGGATACGCTTGGCAATGACAGTGCTAAGACTTCTCCTGCTTGAAAAGGGGGCTGGACTGGAAGACCTCCAAGGTCCCTTTCAGCACTATTCTATTCTATTCTATTCTATTCTATTCTATTCTATTCTATTCTATTCTATTCTATTCTATTCCAAAGTATCCAGAACAAGAGTGCCTCTGGGCATACGAGTTGACACCGGAGGAAACGAGGATTTTTTTTCCAGAATGGAAAGACAAAGCCAGAGCAGGACTGTCCAAAGATACAATCTCCAAGATACAACTCCAAAAATAAATAAAACTATTTATAAATAAAACTAATCAAGGAGAGAAGCAACTTAGAACTTAGAAGAAATTTCCTGACAGAACAATTAACCTGCCTCCAGAAGTTGTGAATGATCCAACACTGGAAGTTTTTAAGGAAATTGGAGAGCCATTTGACTAAAATGGTATACAGGGCTTCCTGCCTGAGCAGGGGGTTGGACTGGATGACCTCCAAGGTCCCTTCCAACTCTTTTAGTCTATTCCAGTCTCAAATACAATCAAGCAGACCTTCGCGCCTGCGCAGTCGAGCCACCCTCAGGAAAGCGGGAGGGAGACCAGGACGGAGAAGGCGTTCCTCCCCAAGCCACGCCTCCTTTCTCAGATTCCCGCCACCGCTGACCAATCAGGAGGCTCCGAACGGCGCAGGGCGAATTTCCCCGCCAAACTCCAAAGCCGGGAGTTGTTAAAAAAAAAAAAGAGAGAGAGAGAGAAAAAGCAGATTATTTTTTTTTGGCGCGGCTGCAGCTTTCCCCGCTTCTTTCCAAACGTCGTTGCATTTAGAGATCGCCGGCTCCTTTCTCGTGCCAACAAATTCTCTTCGGCCCTTTGAAGTTTGCATTGATAAGATTGCAATTTTTTGTTCGTTTAGTTCTGCTTTTTTGTAAAAACAAAAAAAAAGGCGCCAACCTTTGGATCTGGCAAGAGGATCTGGAGCGAAAGAGGAGAAAGAAGGATCCGTTTGGCCCAGTGAGTATTCTTTTACAAGTCCTCCAAGGCTGCCACCAGCACGTAATGCTTTGCGGGTTGCGGTTTAGCTGACTCCCGGGTCAAGTGTTTGCACGTGGGAATGAGTGATCTCGGCTCCTGGGGGTGGCGAAGGGCCCCTGGGTTTCCCCCCTTGATCGTGCAGAGGCGCTTTTACAACTGCAGGGTCTGGGGTGCATCTGGACCTGCGTGTTCTCTAGCTAAAAGCTATATGGCGGGGGGGGGGGTGGCTGGGTGTGCAAAATTACTACACCTAAACAAACAAGAGTTCAGGTCCGGATAGGTAGGTGTAGATCCAGCCTTTCCGTTGCCTCCTCACTGTGCAATCAAAAGCATCTCTACTCATAAGTAAATCCCGTTGCAATCAGTGGACCCGACTGCCAGGTAAGCTTGTCTTTAAAATGTAAATTATTTGGAGTGCTTCAAACAATTGGTACCTTTGCATTGCTAAAACAATTGCAACTCCACAAACTGCATGTTTTTGCCCCTTACGGTATTAGAGCAGGTCAATCAAGGGCTTCTTTCTATATTTTATTTTATATTATTTTATTTTACCATATTTTATTTTATTCTATTTTTATTTTATTATACAGTATGTTTTATCTTTTATTTTACTGTGTTTTATTCTATTTTTATTTTATTGTACGGTATTCTATTTTTTTACATTTTATTTTACTGTATTTTGTTCTATTTTTATTTTATGGTACGGTATTTTATTTATTTTATTTTTATTACATTTTATGATCGTTTATTTTATTTATTTTTATTTTATTTTTTATTACGGTTTTATGATCGTTTATTATGTTTTATTTATTTTTAATTCACTGTTTTTTTATTTATTTTGTTTCATTTCATTCTTTTGTTTCTTCTTTTATTTATTTACTTTATATTTTATTTTTTTTTCCATTGGATTTTTATAGTCGCCCGCTTCAACCCAGTGATTCTGGGTGGCTTACTGTTCTAAAACAGCCAAACAACTAAAACAGTCTTAAAAAAAAGAGAGAGAGAGATTACAATTTAAAAAACAAACAAACATTTGCAGAACAAAATAAGTATAAACAACAGCCAAGGTGATGATGGCCTAGCCCTATTCCAAATACGATCCCAGGAGCTCCCTTAGAAATTTCTCCAGGGAGTGTAAAACTGAAGTTTTACCAAAAACCAGCTTGAGAAGAACAAATGAAACTTGGCAGGCCACGTGGGCCGGCCCACGGTCTGCCCTGGATTTTTGTGGTAGAAAAGGAAACGGCCGCTGGAGGCGTTGCCGTCCTGTCCCGCTGCGTCATTTTCATCTGACAATTATGGCCGTCTCAAAGAGGATCAACGTGGGTGCAGCTGGCTTAGAGCCGTCCCGGGAAACCTGCAGAAGACGGGAGGTTGAAGGTGCCGCCATCCCGTAGTCTTTGGCAAGGAAGGATGGAGTTCCCGTCAGGTAGGGTTAATTTTGCTTTGAAAGACTCGGAGGGGGGGTGTCTTAAGAGGTCATCCAGTCTGACCCCCCCCTCGCCCCTGCTCTGGGTGCGATCCACTTGGACCATCTGACAGATGACTGGTGCAGCCTTGAAGGAAGCGGCGCTTAGGGACGTCATGTGGCAGCCTGTTCCACAGACCGACAGCCGATATACAGGTAGTCCTCGACTTAGGACCGCAATTGAGTCCAGGATTTTCCATGCTGAGCGTGACGATCGCTAAGTGAGTTTTACCCCATTTTTTTTAGGAGCTTTCTTGCCCCAGCTGCTAAGTGAATCGCTGCTGTTCTTCGATTAGTCACACGGTTGTTAAGTGGGTCTGGCTTGATTTTTGCTTGTCAGAAGGTCGCAAAAAGGGGATTCCCCTAACTCTGAGACACCGCAACCCTCACGCACACCAGTTGTCAAGCATCCCAATTTTGATCACGCGACCGCAGGAAGTGGAGTGTGCCATGATCACAGTGTGGAAAACTGGTCATGCCGCTTTTTCCCCCCCAGTGCCGTTGTAACTTTGAACGGTCACTAAACGAACAGTTGTAAGTCGACTGTATTGGTTTGAAAGATTGGGAGGGGATCTTAGAGGTCATCCAGAGTGACCTCTTCCCCCCCCCTCAGGATAAATTTCTGACAGATTGACTGTTCCATCCTCTAGGGCAGGGATAGGCAATTTTGGCTCTTTTATGACTCGTGAACTTCAACTCCCAGGATTCCTGAACCAGCCACGCTGAGGGAAAAGGGAGAGGTTTCCAAGCTGAGCCATGCTGGCTCAGGAATTCTGGGAGTTGAAGTCCACGAGTCATCAAAAGGGCCAAGGTTTCCTACCTCTGCTCTAAAGGTACAAACCAGTAGTTCCACCGGATGTAGAGTTGGTCTATAGTAGGGGTGGGGAACCTTGGCTCTTTTATGACTCGTGGACTTCAACTCCCAGAATTCCTGAGCCAGCCATGCTGAGGGGAAATGGAGAGGTTTCCAAGCTGAGCCATGCTGGCTCAGGAATTCTGGGAGTTGAACTCCACGAGTCATCAAAAGGGCCAAGGTTTCCTACCTCTGCTCTAAAGGTACAAACCAGTAGTTCCACCGGATGTAGAGTTGGTCTATAGTAGGGGTGGGGAACCTTGGCTCTTTTATGACTCGTGGACTTCAACTCCCAGAATTCCTGAGCCAGCCATGCTGAGGGGAAATGGAGAGGTTTCCAAGCTGAGCCATGCTGGCTCAGGAATTCTGGGAGTTGAAGTCCACGAGTCATAAAAGAGCCAAGATTGCCTACCCCTGCTCTAGGGAAGCAGCACTCAATCCATCATGTGGCAGCCTGTTCCACAAGCTGACAACCCATACAGTTATATAGCCCATAGAGACAGAATCACCTGAGAGTAAGATGGACAGCATATATACATTTAATAAATAAATATAGTTACCAACTTCCCCCAGATTTTGAACCCCTTTATGGCTGACACTGATCTTCCCCTCTTGAGTAGTGGAGAATGACTCAGCTCGACGTACGACCACATTTTCCATTACTAAGCAAGCAAGATATTTATTAAGGGAGTTGTGCCTGATTTTACGACCTTTTTTGCCATGGTTGTTAAAGGAATCACCTAGTTGTTAAGGGAATCTGACTTCTCCCATTGACTTTGCTTGTCAGAAGGTCGTAAGTGGTGATTGTGGGAGCCCAGGACATCGCAACCTTCACAAATACACATTGCCAAGGACCCGAATTTTGATCATGTGATCATGGGGACACTGATATTCCTAAATATAATGACTCATCATAAGTCACTTTGTAACTTCAAATAGTTGCTAAATGAATTGTAAGTAGAGGACTACCTGTATAGGGCCGTGGTGTTTTTCCCCCTCCCCACTGTTATTTATTTTGCAAAGGGCTCACAAGTGGCCGTGCATCTTGAGGAGAGACCGTTGTAAGCCAGGAAATAAAATATTGCACGGCATGCCAGCGAAAAGGCAGTTAAAACACGCGGGAATTTGTTATCTGGATAGTACAAAGCCTGCCTTCTATATTAAAAAAAATCCAGAATATTACTCATCTCCACTGGACCGAGTTGGGAAAAAAAGAGGAAGCTTTGAAAAGTTCATTTCAAAGTATGAGCATGAACGGAAAAGTTTTAATTTTATTTGGAAGTGAATTCTTCCCTTTGTTTGTTTAGTGGCCGCTCAGAGTTAAAATGGCACTGAAAAAAGTGACTTTTGACCATTTTTCACAAGTAAACAACCTTTCCAGCATTCCCATGATTACGTGATCAAAACCCTGGCTGTTAGGAACTGACTCACATTTATGACGGTCACAGTGTCCTGCGTTCATGTGATCCCTTTTGCGCCCTTCTGACAAGCAAAAGTCAATGGGGGAAGCCAGAGTCACTTAACAACCATGTTCCTAACTTAACCTGCTTCAGCGATTCACTTAACGACTGAGGCAAGAAAGGTCGTAAAATGGGGCAAAACTCACTTAACACTTGTCCCACTTAACAACAGAAATTTGGGACTCAGTTGTGGTCGTAATGCGACTGTAATGGAAGCTGCAGTTGTAAATAGTGACAATCATAAAAAGGGTCATGTGATTTTACAGTCTTTTCGTGTCGGTCGTTAAGCGAATGCTGTGGTCTTAAAGGCTGCCAAGGTTGTTAAGTAAACACTGCGGTCGTTAAACGAACCCATGGTTTGTTATGGGCGTAGTTATGCTGAAAACTGGAATTAAGTCCAGTTTTCAGCAAAGCCATTTTAAAATTCAGTTGTGTGTCTGTGGGATGCTGCAAACTGCCAAAACCACCGCACCCATGTTTCCAAGCACCAAAGTGTGGTCACGCAACTGCAGAGGCGACGTGTAAGTAGCCCCCAGCAAGTGGTCTGCTAAGCAAGCGGTCATAAGTCAAGGACTACCTGTAACTTGTAGAAAAAGCAGACACTGGGATCTTTCTGTCTGAGAATAAATTTTGTACGTAAGAAAAAACCTCCATTATGTGAAATTGCCAAATTAAGAGCTGGAAAATGTTCACTTTCCAACCAGGGGAAAGTAAAGTTCCTAACTAGAGTGTGCACGGGTGTGTTTTTGTGTTTGTGCGAGTTTGACACTTAACTGAATCCAAAAAGCTACAGCCCTGATCTCAACAAGGCAGGACAATTTCATGATTTTTGACTTTTTCTTCCCTCTCAAGAGGGGGAAAAAAAATTCTGATTATCTATTCTACTGCACTGAGTGAGGTCTGGAATTCAGCTTAGTTGCCAATGGCTGCACTGAGTTATGATTTAGAGAGTCACCTAGAAATAGCCGTCCCGCCCTTCTTAAAAATACACATCCATTGGACGGGCATGCGGTTTTCCCCAAAGGAAAACTTAAAAGTAAAGAATAGAAAAACAACTTCAGAGTGTTTAGAGGCTCCATTCAAGATTGAAATCTAACAACAACAACAACAAAAATCAGCCTTCAGGTCAGTTTTTCCTCAAACATGGCAATCTTAAGAAATGTGGACTTCAACTCCCAGAATTTGGGCAGAAGTTCTAAATTCATTCTGTCTTTATAAAAGCGACCTTCAAAGTAACAGTCATAACAGAGTTGGAAGGGATCTTGGAGGTCTTCTAGTCCAACCCTCTGCCCAGGTAGGAAACCCTATACTATTCTGGACAAATAGCTGTCCAGACTCTTCTTAAAAACCTCCAGTGATGGAGCACCCACAACTTCTGAAGGCAAACCAAACCGTTCCACTGGTTAATTGTTCTAACTGTCAGGAAGTTTCTCCTTAGTTCTAGGTTGCTTCTCTCCTTGGTTAGTTTCCATCCGTTGCTTCTTGTCCTGCCTTCAGGCGCTTTGGAGAATAGTTTGACTCCCTCTTCTTTGTGGCAGGCCCTGAGATACTGGAAGGCTGCTATCATGTCATCCCAGTCCTTCTCTTCATTAAACTAGACATACCCAATTCCAGCAACCGTTCTTCGTATGTTTTAGCCTCCAGTCCCCTGATCCTCTTTGTTGCTCTTCTCTGCACTCTTTCTAGAGTCTCAACATCTTTTTTACATCGTGGTGACCAAAACTGGGTGCAGTATTCCAAGTGTGGCCTTACCAAGGCATTGTAAAGTAGTATTAACACTTCACATGATCTTGCTTCTATCCCTCTGTTTATACAACCAAGGATTAATGCAGCCTAGCACTGTGTTGGCCTTTTTGGCAGCTGCCGCACACGGCTGGCTCATATTTAAGTGATTGTCCACTAGGACTCCGAGATCCCTCTTGCAGTTGCTACAACTGAGCCAGGTACCACCTATATTCTATACCTGTGCATTTGTTTTTGTTTTTTTTCTTGCCTAAGTATAAAAGCTTGCTGTTCTCACCACTGAATTGCATTTTGTTGCATAGGGCCCAGGGTTCCACTGTATTTAAAGATCCTTCTGGATCTTGAGCCTTTCTTATGTGTTGGCTGTTCCTTCAGCTTCGTGTCTTCATGTCTGAAGGCAGTGATGTAATACAGAATGATAAAATAATAATCACCTGTATCCGTGCACAGATAACGTACAATTTTGGTTCATTCATTCCATTGACCAGCCAGCTTAATGAGAACAGAAGCACATTGTTGAAATTTATGAGGTCTTTGGGGTGAGGAAATCAGTGGGTTCCTGTAGCCTGATTAGAGCTGCTTATCGTTGGTCTTCTAACCCTTAATCACAAGTTTCAAAACCCATTTCCTGTTTGGGCAGAGAATCTGGCTGACCTTCTCTTATCTGGGAAGCTAAGCAGGATAGGGCCTGGTTCATACTTGGGAGGGGCAAAAATATGAAAATTTGAAAACATATCCCAGAAGAAGGACAGAGGGACTGTTTTGGGCCCTTGTGCACTTCCAGCCCCTCCAAAAATTTGCACTACTTTCATGAAATACAGGCAGTCCTCGACTTACGACCACAATGGAGCCCCAAATTTCTGTTGTTAAGCTGTTAAGTGAGTTTTGCCCCATCTTTGTCCCAGCTTGCCCCATTTCCTGACAGAACAATTAATCAGTGGAACAGTTTTCCTTCGGAAGTTGTGAGTGCCCCAACAGTGGAGAGTTTTTAAGAAAAGATTAGACAGCCATTTGTCTGAAATGGTATAGGACAGGGCAACCTTGGCTCTTTTATGACTCGTGGACTTCAACTCCCAGAATTCCTCAGGCGGCATGGCTCAGCTTGGAAACTCTCCCTTTTTCCTCAGCATGGCTGGCTCAGGAATTCTGGGAGTTGAAGTCCACGAGTCATAAAAGAGCCAAGGTTGCCTACCCCTGGTATAGGGTTTCCTGCCTGAGTAGGGGGTTGGACTAGAAGACCTCCAAGGTCCCATCCCACTCTGTTCTTCTCTTACACTGTTAAATGAAGGCAATGGCTAGTTCCTACTTCAGGAGTCCCTTTAAAATGGCGCATGTACTTTTTGCCACGTTTGTTAAGTGGCTTCCCCACTGACTTGCCACAGTTGTTCAACGAATCACTGCAGTTGATAAATTAGTAGCACGGTTGTTAAGTGAATCTGGTTTGCCCACTGACTTTGTCTGTCAGAAGGTCAAAACGGGATCGTGTGACCCTGCGACCGTCATAAATAGGAGCCAGTTGCCAAGCATCTGGATTTTGTTCGCTTAACCGTGGGGATGCTGCAATGGTCGTCAGTATGAAAAACTATTCAGGTCACTATTTTTAGTGCTGTTGTAACTTTGAACGGCCACTAAGCGAACTGTCGTAAATCGAGGACTACCTGTAATAAGGTAACTTAAATCAATTATGGATGTCAGGATCTAAAACACTTGCTGGAGACCTCAAGAACGGCCCCTAAATTTTTTTTTCATCGTGTAGGTGGTTTAAAAGGTAATGCTAGATCAGTTCAACGCTGGCAGAGAACAACACGGACGTGGTTACCAGGGTGAATTATCTGAGGGCGAATGCTAACTTTTTATCCATGTTTAGCACTTGGAAAGGAGACCACCAGGTACAGACAGTCCTCAACTTACAAACATTCATTTAGGGGCCACTTGAAATGACAACAGCACTGAAAAAAGTGACCGTTGCAGCATTCCCGTGGTCATGTGATTAAAATTCGGACTCTTGGCAACTGGGATGCACAGGTCGTCCTCAATTTACGACCACAACTGAGCCCAAGATTTCTGTTGCTAAGTGAAACATTGGTTAACGGAGTTGGTCCCATTTTACAACTTTTCTTGACGCAGTTGTTCAGTGAAGAAGCACTGCAGTCGTTAAATTACTCAAACTCTTAGGTGAATCTGGCTTCCCCCACTGACTTCCCTTGTCAGATGGTCGCAAAAGGGGGGAATCAGGTGACCTTGGGACACGGCAACCGTCATAAATATGAATTTTCTGAATTTTGATCACATGACCGCGGGGGCTGCTGCAACAGTTGGTAAGTGTGAAAAATGATCATAAGTCACTTTTTATTGTGCCATTGTAACTGAATGGTCACTAAACAAACCGTTGTAAGTCGAGGACTCTTCTGTATTTATGACAGTTGCCCTTAACAACCGTGTTATCAATTTAACTCCAGTGATTCGCTTAACAACCGGCAAGGAAGGTCGTAAAATGGGGCAAAACTCACTTAACAAATGTCTCGCTTAGGAACAGAAATTTGAGGCTCAGTTGTGGTCGTAAGATGAGGACTACCTTTAATGTAGTTCTCAGAACTAATAGGAGAGCATTTTTGGACCTCTGCTGGCTGGGGAATTCTGGGAATTGAAGTCCACACGTCTTAAATTTCCAGAAGGCTGAGAAATAACCACTTTAGTGTTTTTATGGGTGCTTAAATTCGATAGCCTTGCAACCTCTGTTATTATTTTGCGGTGACCTCACCCTTCCTGTGGCATAGCTTGCCTGTGGCATAGCTGCCCGTTGAGCACAACGGGCAGCTATGCCACAGAATCCGGTGCCATCGTTGTTTGTTGTGTCTTCAAAATATCAAGAGAAGGCCTGGGTGTTGTGTCTTGCAGTTGGGGAACAAAAGGAATCCAGCGGCTTGGAGGCCCAAAGGACAGGAAATAAATCTAGGAATCTCACTTGTCTTTTCCCGGGCGCCACGTGGTGGATCACAAAAGGGATCCCCAAACAGGATCAAGGCAGTAGGAGATCGGGACTGGACGGGTGGGAGACATTCCTAACCGGTGACGAATTGGTGGAACAGGGTTATTGGAGAAAAGCTGGGAGAGAAAGGAAAATATTCATTGAGGCGTAAACCGTAAGATACAGTAAAGAGATTTTTTTCCAGACAACTTTGTTTAGGATTTGCCACGTTTTTTTTTGTTTTTTGTTTTGCTTTATTCATTTCAGGCGATGCTCGCAATTCCATGCTCTGAGGGAGATGGGCAGTTACGAAATATGAAATGTAAAATAAATTTACAAAAAAATAAATTATGACTCCCTCCCTTAACGTAAGCAAACACATTTCATTTGCCCCTACTCCCATTTTTTTCATTTGCATTTCTTGGTCTATAAATCCAGACTTCCCTGTTTAGCTTTGCGGCTGTTTTTTGCAATTCTTTAGGAAAGATTTTAAAATCTGGTTTTTCCAAACAGGCATCTGACCAGGACGATTTCAGAACCTGTGAGAACTTTTAGATCTTTTTTTTTTTTTGTGGTTTTCAGAGGTGGTTCCTTTCACTCTTTTCTCTGTCTATCCTTTTCGTTAAATCTTTTCCATATGCCAGCTTGAATCGTTCACGATCCTGCAATCTCATATACTGGATAAATAATTAGAATCATGCACGTTTCCTTGATTAGAATTCACTCCAGTCCCCATGGCTTCTGGCAGTCTCGTCTCAATGTGCTGCTGTGCATTATGGATATTGTAACTCCTAACAATAAATTGCCAGGCGTTAAAGATGCCATAAGATTGTCGCCACAACCAGCAAACAGGATCGGATACCTCTGCATGAATCTTGGAAATAAGCTTCAGTGAGTTGCAAAAACTTACTCTCGAGTTAAGTGCATATGATGATTGTTTTGCACGCGTTTTGCAAGGCGGTAATGCAACGTGTTTGCAAGCAAATTAGAGTCCAGAGATGCCTTTTTAAAAAATAAATAAATAAATAAGTTGCAGAGGAAATCACGGCCCATTAATTAAATTAATCCAATTACTTTTAAGTAAGCCTAGCCCATAGCAGTTGAACAAATAAATGGATAACGTTTAGGGCTTTACAACGGACAGGGCTTTAATTCTGGCTGGCCAAGAAATTACCTTTCTGCCTCCTGCTGCAAACCCCACTGAAAATCGCCACTCGCGTTTTCGAAATCACGCGCAAAATGTTTGCGAGGGACGGAAAGGAGCGCAAAATGCAGCCTGTCCCTTTAAATTCATCGGCTTGGGTTCCCCCCCCCCTCAAGCGCTTTCTCCCTCAGCCTCGGTTTTTTTTTTTTTTTTTTTGCATCATCTCGCGAGAGTTCCCTTTCCCAATCCTCGCGCCCGGGCGGTTTTTTTTCAATTTGTGGCGCGCGCCTTGAACTCCGCGAGGAGGAACCAGGCAAGTCCTGGGCGAGGGAGCGCAGCCGAACATGCTCGGCTCGGAGGGGCGGGGCGGGGCGGAGGGCGGGAGCCGGAGGCCGTTCGTGAAGGAAAGCGGCCTATGGGCGTCCTGTCTTCGGAGGGCGCGGCCAATCGGCGCGAGGAGCGGGGAAGGGGGCGGCGCCCAGGGGAAGAAGCGCAAGTGTGTGCGTGGGGGGGAAAAAACAGCCAGGCGGTTCGGTTGAGCGGTCGCGCTGTGGGGTCGTCGAGCGGCTCCGAGGGGGCAACGGCCGCCGAGGTGCGAAGGGGGAACCCTCTCAAAACGGGCTACTCTGGGGCGGGGACGGGAGGGCCGAGCCGGAGAAGGAGGGTTGAGGACGCCGGGGCTGCCTGGGCTTCGTTGGACCTCTTTGTGTGGGTTCGTGAAGTGGGGGGGGGCGCCCCAGGTACCTATAGATATGGGGGGGCTGGTCAGCTTAGGGGCTTCTAGGAATAGAGAANATAGATATGGGGGGGCTGGTCAGCTTAGAGGCTTCTAGGAATAGAGAAACTTTGGGGCGCTTGTGGGGGGGGACTTTGGGGAGGGGGATCCTGAAGGGGGTGGAGGGAGCACTTGGGGGGCTTTGGGGGGGAGGAAATAGGGCAATGGTTGCCATGGGAACCTTGTTTTTAATTGGGGGGGGTGTTACGAAACTGGGGAAAGATGGTTGTGTAACTTTTATATTCGTCACCTGGGTAACTTTTCCTAAGAAATGGGCTATTGGGGAATAACAGCAGCAATGCCAGCACTAGGAATAATTCCTATTTTTGGGGGAGGCGGGTTTTCTCCCTGCATTACTGTAGTTTGCTCGTTTACTTCTTTATTTGGGTGAAATTTAGATTCAAAGCAGGCCCAACTTTCCTCCAGGGCTACGTCTTATTTCATCTGGTTTCTCCAAGCTGGCAGGTCATCGTGGAATAAATTATTTCTCCTTCCCCCCCCCAAAAAAAAAAACAAAAAAAAAACAAACAAGCATTGGCAATAAATGCATCAGATTTATTTCAGCCACAGGAAATGAGTGGCATCCTTTCAAAATCAGGAGGGGGAGGTAATTACAGAGGGTGGGGGTCCTGTACACTGGGGGTGCTGGATTAGCACAATGGATGCAAAATGGGAACGATCAGCGCGCCAACGTGGAGGCGCTTCTTAGGTTGAATAAAGGGGGACTTGCAAGGGGGTGGGCACGTGCTGGGGCAAAATGAGGCTTGATGGCCAGGCACAATTCCCCCCCCCCCCTTTCCCCTTCCTTGTGTTTCTTCATGTGCTTGTGATTCCTCCACAGAGACACCGCCGCGATGTGGATCCAAGTGCGCACCATGGATGGAAAAGAGACACATCGGGTGGACTCTCTTTCCAAGCTGACGAAAGTGGAAGAGCTCCGGCAGAGGATCCATGAAGTTTTCAGGGTGGCACCTGATAGACAAAGGCTTTTCTATCGAGGCAAACAGGCACGTGGCTTTCATTCTTTTCTCTAGTAAGCCTTCCAATCGTCTTGGGGCGATGAGCATTTGTGGAAATGGGCGCGTTGGCGCTTAGCTCCCTGCCACGTGTTGTGGATTCCTTTGCATAGTTTTTGCTCTGTCGTAGGAGCCTTCAAACACCCCCTTCTGGATTTCTGTTGTGTAAATCCAAAGCGCCTGAAGGCAGGAGAAGAAGCAACGGATGGAAACTGATCCGAGAGAGATCCAACCTAGAACTAAGGAGAAGTTTCCTGACAGTGAGAACAATTAATCAGTGGAACGCCTTGCCTCCAGAAGTTGTGGGTGCCCCAACACTGGAGAGATTGGACAACCATTTGTCTGAAATGATATAGGTTTCCTGCCTGAGCAGGGGGTTGGACTAGAAGACCTCCACGGTCCCTTCCAACTCTGTTCTTCTGTTATGCTGTTAAATCAAGGCTAGTTCAGACTTCAAGAGTGCCCTTATCTAATGAGTATTCTCTCCGCTCTCTCCCTCTCCTCCCCCCTGTCCTCTTGAGCTCTGTTGTACCACTTCCTCTAACCTTCCTATGCCAGGCCGCCCAAGCCCTCCCCCCTACTCCTGTGTGTCTGGTCCTCCTGCGGCCTCTTCCACCCCACCCCGTGGGACTCTGCCACTTCCCGCTTAAAAATCAACAAGACTTGGGGTTATGCAGGCAACCAGGATTGTCGTCTTGTCATCATTAAGCAATGTGGATTTGTAACATTGTGCTTTACAACTGCATGGCTTAGCAATGGCAATCCTGGTCCTGCCATCGTAACTCCTGGATTACCTATAAGTGAATGTACCAATGGATTGAAACTGCTACTTCTTACACAGGGGTAATAATAATGCCATAAGACTTCTTTTCTCAAGTAATGGTTTGCTTAATCTAGCTCTTTGGCTGAAAAAATTTTTTTTGAATGAATTTGGTGTGTGTGTCTCTAAGATAAGTGGCTTTTTTTGAACTGGTTAAAAGCTTCTAAAGGACGCTTGTTATTAATTTGGTTTTTTTAAAAAAGGAAATACTTGCACTGCCCTCTAGTGTTAATGTTCCCACAATGTTTGGATGGTAAACAAAAAGATAGCGATGTCCCCATATTCATTCAGTTTCCTTAAGATGATTTGTGTGGCGGTGTGCCATTTTTTGGGGGGGGGGATTTTTTTCCAGCTTCCCACTTTAGCAAACAATCTTGAAGTCTCTGGTAGTTTTCCTGGCCTTTCTTAGCTTCTAAACCCAGAAAAAGTTGTGTCCTTATTTTTATTTTAAAAAAAGAAATTTCCCCCAAATTTAACTATAATGGAATTTTTATATTAACTGTATTAACACAGTTTTCTGTTAACTGTGAATCTAGTAAGGAAGGTAGGGATTTTTTCAGTCTCTCTCTCTGTGTGTCTATTACATTGAGGGTTTTTGTCTGACAAAGTGCAGAAAAGAACGTTGGTTCTCGTGAGACAGTTTACACTTTGTGTTGAGCCACGTTGCCTTTTGATTCTGTGCAACTTGTCAGCTTTGTATTGATGGCTGTTGGCTTCCTGTTGTCCTTAGCCAGAACTCATAGGGCCGGTTTTGATGCCTCTGAGTGGCTCTTGTTTGTTTAATGATTATTGTTTCTTATTAACAGGATGAGGATATCAGTTTTTACCATTTATGTGCCATTAGCATACTTGAAGATTGAAGAGGGCCCTTAAACCGCAGATACCTTCAGCTTTAACATTTTTCAAGCTAGTTCAAGATCATTTCAACTTTTGAGTTTGATGCTAGATCTTTTTAGGCATTGTCCTAGCTTTTTTATCTTAAAAACACTTAAACCATTGTGATTCAGGCAATACAGATGGTGATATACTGAGATGCTAATCTGCCCTGGATAGTGCTGTTGGCTTGGCTGGATTTTCAACATTTAGGCTTAATTTTCTTTTGAGACGGCATCAGAATTTCATTTTTTCATGGGTGCCAGTGTGTTCACAGAAAAAAAACACGACAATAAAGGTTATCTTATCTATCTTAATACTAGACATAATTCATGGAAGGTGGACTTTTTAATGTAAGCTACCACTTTGGCCATCAGCTTCTTTAAAAATGTAAATGCTTCTGTTGTCCAATAAAAAATTTCTTCGCATCTTAGAATATCCCTCAGAATAGAAATCCTAGTCATTCCTTTAATTTATGGATACGACCAACACGCTGAGCCAGATGTGTGGCTGTTTGATTTGAAGGGGATGGCAATGACACAAAAAGATAACGAGGTTGTCAGTGTAACTGGGTTTTTCCCAGGATTTTCACCATTTTTGTTTCTGGAGGGCTTTTCCCAACTATTTTAAGTCTTACCAGCAGTTGATGTTAATTGTTATATTAGTAGATAATCTGACCTGTTGGGTCATTGTTTCAGAGATATTTCTTTACTAGTTTCCTTCATGCTTTCAACAACGGCTGAACTTCTACTGTACTTCACTGGAAAAGTTCTTTTAAAAAAAATCAAGATATTCTGGGATGGATCTGCCTTGAAATTAGCCCATGATGAACTGTTTAGTAAAGCATCAGGACCACAGGAGAGATTTTGTCACATTTTGTATAAAGTCATACAATGTTTTATGATTGGCTTATACCAGGGTAGGCAACCGTGGCTTTTTTATGACTCGTGGACTTCAACTCCCAGAATTCCTGAGCCAGCGTGGCTCAACTTGGAAACTCTCCCTTTCCCCTCAGCATGGCTGGCTCAGGAATTCTGGGAGTTGAAGTCCACGAGTCATAAAAGAGCCAAGGTTGCCTACCCCTGGCTTATACCATTAAATATTTTGTCAAATTTCAATCCTATGGGAGTCATGGGTCCCAGATTCTGGATACATTCTATAAGTTCGCCCATTTGAGGTATCTCGGTTCAAAAATTGTTGCCCTATAATATGCACCATTTTGCACAGTTAAAGGTTACACATAGGCAGAGGTTCAGTGGTATATAGATGGATTATAATAATAGGTTTTGTTTGTCTTGGTGCACAAATAAATGTTGAGAAACACTTTGGCCCACAAACAATGCAGTTGTTCCTCCAGTGTTGTTTGCTCTGAAGATATTCTCAGGATAAAGTCATAATGAAAAGGAGAGAAGCAACCTAGAACTAAGGAGAAACTTCCTGACAGTTAGAACAATTAACCAGTGGAACAAGCTGCCTCCAGAAGCTGTGAATGCTCCAACACTGGAAGTTTTTAAGAAGAGACTGGGCAGCCATTTGTCCGAAATGGTATAGGGTTTCCTGCCTGAGCAGGGGGTTGGACTAGATGACCTCCAAGGTCCCTTCCAACTTCATTGTTGTTGTTGTTGTTGTTATTATTATTATTATTATTATTATTATTATTATTATTATTATTATTATTATTATTGCTGGCTTTACCACAAATAGGACCTCATTGCTCCAAATCCACAACTAGTAATGCTATGTAAGAGATTATTTGATTGGATTGGGAAATCAGGAAATGCTGCTGTTAGGCAGATTTCATCCATGCAAATAATAGAAATAGGGATATTTTTTTATTTATAATTTATCGGCTGCCCAGCTCCAATGAACTCAAAGTGCTCCGTGCACGGAACAGCCTATTTTGAGTGGTTAACTTACAGAGATGAAACGGAGCTCTTTTGATCTGGGCCAAAGTAGTTTAGGAGACGGAACCAGGGAAAAACCCAATGTATTGTCAGCTATCAGGAGGCAGGGGAGGAAAGAGGATGGGAAGATTTCAGGGAACTGGAAAGGAAAGAAGGAATACGAATAATAGAATCATAGAGCTTGGAAGGGACCGTGGAGGTCTTCTAGTCCAACCCCCTGCTCAAGCCAGGAGACCTTATACCAGGGGTTGGCAACCTTGGTTCTTTTATGACTCGTGGATTTCAACTCCCAGAATTTCTGTGCCAACATGGCTCAGAGTGGCTGGCTCAGGAATTCTGGGAGTTGAAGTCCATGAGTCATAAAAGAGCCAAGGTTGCCTACTCCTGCCTTATACCACCTGGTCAAATGTCTATGGAGGTTCTCAGTCATCCAGGTCATAGTTATCCGAAAGATGCTTTTTCACGAGGAAACTGGACTTTCATGTTTTTTTCTTTGAAGACGTTTCGCTTCTCGTCCATCCAGCTCTGACTGGATGATGGGAAATGGAAAGATTTATACTCCTGCAGACAGCTGTTCATTTGCATCCTTTTAGCCAGTCGTTCAAGCTTCCTGGAGGCTTATCTGTGTCTTCAAGGTCACCCGAGTAGTGCAAATGGTCAAATGTTTGCCCAGTCTATTCTTGAAAACCTCCAGTGAGGGAGCACCCGCGTCTCCTTGGAAGTAAGCTGTTCCATTGATTAATATTGGAATCTTTTAGAAACCCAGGCCGCTACTTGGCTATCCTTGACGACTCTCCCAGGTTTCCAGTGGGTGTTTCTCATGTGGAGTGGGTTGGTCTTTCAGTTTGAAACTTCCTGCCTGCAAAAAAGATAGAAACCCCGTATCTTAACCTTTTTGATACCTTTTTTTTTTTTTTTGCCTTGTAACCGATCTTCTCTCAACCTACAGATGGAAAATGGCCACTCCCTCTTCGACTACAGCGTGAATCTGAACGACATCGTCCAGCTGCTAGTGAGGCAAAGCCCCACTCTTCTGCCCCTGGGGAACAAGGAGAAAGACTCTGAACTGTCGGACACGGATTCTGGCTGCTGTTCAGGCCAGAGCGAATCGGACAAAAGCTCCAATAATGGGGAAGGGGCTGTAGAGATGGAGGCCCAGTGCAGTAGCGCCGTCGGGACCGACTTGGTGGATCCCGGCTTCGGATTTTATAAGGTGCGGCTGCTTTCCACGGAAGGCTTGAGATGCAAAGAGCCTTTCGAAGCAGGAGAGCCCGTGTGCTTAAGTTCGGGGAAACGGCACAAGAGAATTAGCATGTCTGTATCGTGCATTAAGCCAGGATTAACCTTAGTCACTCGAGGGATTCTGACAACGAATGCCTCCCTGGCGATTGAACAAGCCACAGCCAGCCAGTGGTTTTGGCAATCTCTCTTTCATGTGTCTGAAATCCTAGCAGACTGGACCCATCTAATACAGGTAGTCCTTGATTTCGCAGCGACCGTTTGAAGTCCCAACGGCACTGAAAAACGTGACGTGCTTTTTCCACGCTAATGACCCTTTCGGCAACCCAAGGGCTAACATGATCAAAATTCACATTTTGGCTACTTTTTATGCCAGTTGCCGTGTCCCGGGGTGTGTGTCATACAATCGCCTTTTATGACCTTCCCCAGCTGGCTTCCGACAAAGTCAGTGGGGAAAGCCGGATTCGCTTAACAAATGCACGATCCACTGAACGGCTTCCGCGATTTGCTTAACAGCTCTGGCTGGCAAGATTGTAAAACTGGGCAAAATTCCCTTACCAACCGTCTTGCTGAGCAGCGGAAAACTTTTGGCTACCTTGTCACAAGTCAAGGACTATCTGTACGTGCTGATGGTCCCCCGTGAGGGGTGCCGAGGAACGAAGCGGCCTGCTCTTCGTTAATCTGATCTCTGAAGCTTTGGAGGTCACGTTGGGGAAGGGGAGACGGCCCTTCTCCCTGGCCTGCCTGCAGGCCACGTGGCTCTATTCTGGAAGCGGGTGCCATCTTGGGAGCAGTTGCAATTGATAGTAGCCTCTCCGACATTGGTGCCTGCTTCTAGGACGGAGCCACGTGGCCTCCACTGTGTAGGAACGTTGCATAATGCAACAGCTAGTTCCAGAAGGTGATGTATAATACCCAAAAGGTAGGGCACCAGTTGGTGACGGGGCGATGGAAAGCAGGCTGGAGTGCTGAGGGTACCCAGTGAGGTGGGAAAGGCCTAAATGGGTCCACGGGGTTGGAAATTTATATGGTCTCCTGCTTGAGCAGGGGACTGGTCTAGAAGACCTCTAAGGTCCCTTCCAATTCGGTTATTCTGTTAAATAACTCAAGGCACCCTCAGGAAGAGGAAGCCCACGATGGGCCACATGTGATCTGTGGAGTTGCTGCAGTATGGTCCTACGCCAGGGGTAGGCAACCTCAGCTCTTTTATGACTCCTGGACTTCAACTCCCAGAATTCCTGAGCCAGCCATGCTGAGGGGAAAGGGAGAGGTTTCCAAGCTGAGCCATGCTGGCTCAGGAATTCTGGGAGTTGAAGTCCACGAGTCCTAAAAGAGCCAAGGTTGCCTACCCCAGGCCTACGCTAACAGCCCCCTCCCCCGCAGACCTTCCCTGAGACCCCACGCTCCATTTAATGGCTACATCAGGGAGAGCAAAGATGAGCATCGTTAAACAAGGCGATCCTGTGCGCCTTGCTTAATGACCACGACGACATGGGACCCTAATGGGCAGGCTCCATCACGGTCATAGGTTCAGCATAAAGTAAGCAGTGTCCTGATCAAAGAGAGATATGCTAAAATTCTTACCGCAATTTTTTTTGGGGGGGGAAACCCCTCCCATTTTTGCACTAATTGGGATGGGGAACCGGAAGGCTACATGAGAAATCACGTCCATTTTAACTGTAAATTATCAATCTGAACAAACTGATCCAGGTTTGAATACGTCAAATCCAAGAATAGCACAGCTTACTTAAAAGTAAAACATAGCTTACTTAAGACTAGATAGTTAAAATGGATTCAAATAGACAGCAGAGATCTTTGGGTATAAAGTCTGAAACCTAGCACTTTAGGAACTGTCATCAAATACTTAGCAGCCAGCTCTGTGCAGTAATAAGATGCTTTCATGACTGCTGGTACCTAGAAGATAAATAAGAGGCTAAAATTGTGGGGGGGTTTTTCGGACCCTGAAAACTGTATTCACATAAAAGCTGTACTTTGAAGTCGTGACTTTCCTATTGTTAGCTAATTAAAAACCAGCATTTTGCTTTGGGGCTTCTGGTTTAGATTAATGAGTTGGTAGACGCCCGGGACACAAGCATGGGAGCCTGGTTTGAAGCGCAAGTTGTGAACGTGACTCGGAAAGGGAACGCAGCGAGCAAGGCGAGCGAGAGTGACGAAGAATCCAATCTAGAAGAAGCCGTTCCCGACGAGGACATTACGTATCACGTGAAATATGAAGAGTGAGTATTTTGATTGATTTCCCCCCCCCCAGCATCTGGGGAGTGGCAGCGTTTGTTCAGAAAGCAGCTGTACTTTTGAAAATGGGTGTGGATGTTGCAGAAATTATTTGGGTCTGGAGTCATCCAGGCTCCCACAGTCCTGTCTGCATACCATTGGCATTTAAAAAAACAACTTCATTGGTCAATTGATCAATTGTGAGAGGGATCTTGGAGTCCTAGTGGACAGTCACTTAAATAGGAGCCAGCCGTGTGCTGCAGCTGCCAAAAAAGCCAACACAGTGCTAGGTTGCATTAACAGAGGGATAGAATCAAGATCACGTGAAGTGTTAATACCACTTTACAAGGCCTTAGTAAGGCCACACTTGGAATACTGCATCCAGTTTTGGTCACCACGATGTAAAAAAGATGTTGAGACTCTAGAAAAGTGCAGAGAAGAGCAAGAAAGATGATTAGAGGTCTGGAGGCTAAAACATAAGGAACGGTTGCTGGAATTGGGTATGTCTAGTTTAGTGAAGAGAAGGATGAGGGGGGACAGGATAGTAGTGTTCCAATATCTCAGGGGCTGCCCCAAAGAAGAGGGAGTCCAGCTATTCTCCAAAGCACCTGAAGGCAGGACAAGAAGCTACGGGTGGAAACTAACTAAGGAGAGAAGCAACCTAGAACTAAGGAAAAGCTTCCTGACAGTGAGAACAATTAACCAGTGGAACAACCTGCCTCCAGAAGCAGTGAATGCTCCAACACTGGAAGTTTTTAAGAAGAGACTGGACAGCCATTTGTCCGAAATGGTATAGGGTTAACTGCCTGAGCAGGGGGTTGGACTAGATGACCTCCAAGGTCCCTTCCATCTCTGTTATTCTATTCTATTCTAATTTCAAAAGGTGGCTTGACTTTGAATATTGCTATGTCCTGCAACAATATCTTCAACAACCATCCACCTCTGCCTATCCCAGGTATTTGGGAAGGACTTGATAGGTGGGCGAAAATGCCAAATCCAGTCTGAACTGGATTGATTGCAACGAACTATAATATAGGTAGTCCTCGGCTTACAACCGTTCATTTAGTGACTGTTCAAAGTTACAACACCCCTGAAAAAAGTGACTTATGACTCTTTCTCACACTCACAACCGTCGCAGCATCCCCATCGTCACGTGATCAAAATTCAGACGCTTGGGAACTGGCTCATATTTAAGACAGTTGAAGTGTTTTGGGATTAAGTGATCCCCTTTTGAGACCTTCTGACAAGCAAAGTTCATGGGCAAGCCAGGTTTGCTTAACAAACCGGGTTACTAACCTATCAGCTGCAGTGATTCACTTCACAAGGGAAAGTCGTAAAATGGAGCAAAATTCACTTATCAAATGTCTCACTTAACAGTCGCAGGTTTGGGCTCAATTGAGGTCGTTGGTCGAGGGCTACCTGAAATTGTCTGGTAAAAATGGAAGGGCTTATTTTATTTTATTTTATTTTCTTCTCCCCAATAAAGTTACCCAGAGAACGGCGTCATCCAGTTGAGCTCCAAAAATGTCCGTGCTCGCGCCAGGACGGTTTTAAAATGGGAAGACATAGAAATTGGAGACGTCGTCATGTTGAATTACAATCCCGACGATCCCAAAGAGAGGGGCTTTTGGTATGACGCCGAAATCCTCCAGAAGCGGGAAACGAGGACTTACAAAGAGTTATACGCCAAGATCGTTCTTGGGTAAGTGAGCTTGGAAGTGAACTGTCAATTCAATGGTTCATCCAGCTTTTTGCAATCCAGGAGAATGTAACCCGGATCTGTTTTCTTCCCTTTTATTCGTTTGTTAGTTGCTTTTAAAAGAAGGAGAAAAAGGAGAAAAACGCAAAGATAATTTACGATAGAAATACATCCATTACACTCCCGCCGTCTGGATTATTGTGCGCCTCGAGATAAGATCCGTGGTTTAGTGTAGCTGTCCCCAAGCTTTATGCCTTGGCCCGGGGTGGGGGGTGGGCAGGAGAGAAGGGAACTGGCCCATTGCTCGTGTAAGTCAAGAAGTGCGCATGTGTGCACCGGCCAGCTGCTCGCGTTGCTCGGTTCTGAACAGGCCATGGCCCAGGAGTTGGGGACCCCTGGTTTAGTAGACTGAGAAGATCCCGCATCCACCTTGTTCATGTATTGGTTCCTATTTTACCTATGGTTTTTTTTGTCCTCTTTCAGTGTTTTTGATTTTTTAATATTTTATATTGCTGTTTTTATGATATTGTAAGCCGCTCAGCTCAACATTAAGAAAACCAAAATCATGGCATCCGGCCCCCTCAATTCCTGGCAAATAGATGGGGAAGAAATGGAGGTAGTGACAGATTTTATCTTCCTGGGCTCCAAGATCACCGCAGTTGGGGACCGCAGCCAAGAAATTAAAAGACGCTTGCTCCTGGGGCGGAAAGCTATGGCAAATCTAGACAGCATACTAAAAAGCAGAGACATCACCCTGCCAACAAAAGTATGTATAGTCAAGGCCATGGTTTTCCCAGCTGCAATGTATGGCTGTGAAAGTTGGACCATAAGAAAGGCTGAGTGCCAAAGAATTGAGGCCTTTGAACTCTGGTGCTGGAGAAGACTCCTGCGAGTCCCCTGGACTGCAAGGCAATCAAACCGGTCAGTCCTAGAGGAGATCAACCCCGACTGCTCCTTAGAAGGCCAGATCCTGAAGTTGAAACTCAAGTCCTTTGGCCACCTAATGAGAAGGAAGGACTCACTGGAGAAGAGCCTCATGCTGGGAAAGATCGAGGGCAACAGAAGAAGGGGATGACAGAGAACGAGGTGGCTGGATGGAGTCACTGAAGCAGTAGGCGTGAACTTAAATGGACTCCAGAAGATGGTAGAGGACAGGAAGGCCTAGACTAAAGGAACGTCGTCCATGGGGTCGCGATGGGTCGGACACGACTTCTCAACTAACAACAAGCCGCTCAGAATCACTCAATAGTGAAATGGGTTATACATACATACATACATACACACACACACACATACATACATACATACATTAACAAAGAGGAAACAGAAGAAATCCAGAAATGTTCTCACTTAGACGTTGAAAGGGAAGGATTGCCATGTACATCCAAAGTAGCAGCATTAATGTAAACATTTGCGGGATTGGCAGGAAGGAATTAAGCCCAGAGAAGCCGCCATTGTTACTGCCTCTGTTGCACAGCTGTTTCTAATCCCTGTTTTGCAGTGACGGTGGAGATATCTTGACCGATTGCCGAATTTCTTTGGTGGACGAGATTTACAAGATCGAAGAACCGGGCTGTGCTGTTCCTTTGACTGCAGAAAGTCCCCTAAAAAGTGAGTTGCCTTCCCGTTGACTTGTCCTGTTTTGCAGTGAGTAGTAGTTTTTTGCTGCAAATATATTTGTGGTGGGTCGGGTCAGGACAAAATGATCTTTGAACCTCAGTGGATAGAGGCTATCTGGAAAAAATAATTTTTTAATGTATTTATATCCCATCTTTATTAACCTTTTCATAAATAATTTAAGGCAGGGAACATACCTGACACTCTGACCTCCTCCTATTTTCCCCACCATAACAACCCTGTGAGGTAGGTTGGGCTGAGAGAGGGAATGGGCCAAAGTCACCCAGCTGGCTTTCATGGCTAAGGCAAGAATAATGATAATATAATAATAATAATAATCCCAAAACAACTGGAGCACCCCTTGAACACCATTGGCATTGACGAATTTGCCATTAGTCAATTGCAAAAGGCGGCCTTACCAGGAACCGCCTCCTTCCTGCGATGAGATCTGTAATACCATCAAACATCCACATCTGCCTATCCCAGGTCCTTGGTAAGGACTCGATAGACAAAAATGCCAAATCCAGTCTGAACATCTGGCTGACTGTGCGATGATCCATAATAATAATTAATAATAATAATAATAATTAATAATAATAATAATTAATAATAATAATAATAAAAATATAATAATAAATTGGAAGGGACTTTGGAGGTCATCTACTCCAATCCTCTGCTCAGGCAGGAAACCCATTTCGGACAAATGGCTGTCCAGTCTCTTCTTAAAAACTTTCAGTGTTGGAGCATTCACCGTTTCTGGAGGCAGGTTGTTCCACTGGTTAATTGTTCTAACTGTCAGGAAGTTTCTCCTTAGTTCTAGGTTGCTTCTCTCCTTGATGAGTTTCCATCTGTTGCTTCTTGTCCTGCCTTCAGGCGCCTTGGAAAATAGCTTGACTCCCTCTTTGGGGCAGCCCCTGAGATATTGGAACGCTGCTATCATGTCCCCCCTCGTCCTTCTCTTCATTAAACTAGACATTCATTAAACTAAAACTCAGGTCTTCTGGTGATTGGCCCAAAGTCACTCAGCCTAAGGTGGGACTAGAACTCACTGGTTCCCTGGTGCTAGCCTGGTGCCTTAATCACTAAACATCACACATGATACATGTTAATAATTTTCTCATTTTTCCCCTCCACCTTTTAAAATACCCTCCGAGCTAGTGCCATCGCCATAATTAATATTAGTGAATGTCATAATTTGCGCGTCTCATGGATGAGATTCAGAACCCACATCCATTTTGACTCTGTCTTTTGCCCGTTCTTTCTGAGGTGCTTCATATTGTGTGTGCTTTTCTTAAAATTCAGGGCAGAGCGGTCCTGTGTGCAAGCACTGCAAAGACAATCCGAACAAAACCTGCCGGATGTGCGCTTGCCACATATGCGGCGGGAAGCAACATCCCGAAAAACAGCTGATGTGTGATGAGTGTGACATGGCTTTTCACATTTATTGTCTTAGCCCGCCTCTTAGCAGGATACCTGACGACGAGGATTGGTAAGTCACAACGAATCACTGCAAGCCATGCTTCTTAAGGACCGTAACAGAATCTATGAGAAGGCAATCAGAATGATTGGATAGAAAAGAAATACTATATTGATGTGATCATTATTTTTAGGACTATTGGGGGGAAGTTATATATTTAATTGCTATCTATCAAAACAATAAGAATTGTATTAACTCAGTGTTTGCAAAAAAGAGTATTTTGGGAAAAGAGGAAATCAGCTAAAACTTATGTGGATTATGGATTATAGAAATCAATTGTTAGTGATTGTTTTTACAAATGTAACCCAGACAACACACTGTTCACCAATTATTAAGTGATTTGTGTTTTAAAAAAATCAGTAAAATATATTATGGGGAAAAATATGTTTCCCCACCAGCTGCTGGGAATTGAAGTTCACACACATTAAAGTGGCCAAGGTTGTGTGAAAAATTACCCTACGGTGAATCTTAAGAGGTGTGACTGTCCTATACAGCTATTTATTAATAATAAATTACTCATGCTAATTTACTGATGTAAATTTTTGGGTTGCATCTCTCCTTACTGTGTTAATGTCTTTATAAAAAAATATGGGAAATTGGCAAGATTGTGGCCTCCTAAGGTATAGGATGGGCAAATTATACAGGCAGTTCTTGACTGAGAAGCATAATGGAGCCTGGAATTACGGTCGTAAGTTGCGATGATAATGAAGTGGTGTCTCCACATGTTTACACCCAATTTTGCAACTTTTGTGTAGCTAACATTAAGCGAACATGGAAGGTTTGAAGCAACCTGGTCTCCAATGGGTGGGTTGTTTTTTGTTTTTTTTTTACCAGAAATGGAAGTAAAAACTTGGGTATTAGTTTATTTCTGATTTTTAGCTTACACAATTTTTATCTTTACAATTATAAACCGCCCAAAATTACCCAGAGGTAAGACGGCTGGCCGATAAATTTCATAAACAAAACAAATCTGACTGCAGGATGCCGCAAACGGCCAAAATGTGGGTTGGTTGCCGAGTGCCCGAAATGCAATCACACAACCCCCACCCACCCACCCCGGCCATCGGAATCTGGGGGTGTGACTACCTTTTGGGGGGGTCCATCATAAGTCCGAATGGTTGCTAAGCCATTCATTGTTAAGAAGGTGATAAATCAAGGGCTACCTATGTACCTGTTTTAAATAACTAACTAAAACATATTTTTTTTCTGAAAGGAAAGCTATCTTTATTGGGAATTAAGGTTGATTCTCTTCAAGATGCAATCCTGTTTGGCACGGTTTGGGGCAGGGGTAGGCAACCTTGGCTCTTTTATGACTTGTGGACTTCAACTCCCAGAATTCCTGAGCAACCACGCTGAGGGGAAAGGGAGAAGTTTCCAAGCTGAGTCATGGAATTCTGGGAGTTGAAGTCCACGAGTCATAAAAGAGCCAAGGTTGCCTGCCCCTGGCATAGATAGATAGACAGACAGACAATAGATACACCTAGATCAGGGGTAGGCAACCTTGGCTCTTTTATGACTGGTGGACTTCAACTCCCAGAATTCCTGAGCCAGCCATGCTGAGGGGAAAGGGAGAGGTTTCCAAGCTGAACCATGCTGGCTCAGGAATTCTGGGAGTTGAAGTCCACGAGTCATAAAAGAGCCAAGGTTGCCTACCCCTGGTTTGGGGAGTCTTGGAAAGCTGTAACCTGCTATAACTGCTCCGTTTGGAATTGCGAAAGTAGCTCTTCATATATACCTCTCTAGTATTGCAGATAAAAAAAAAATTAAAAAATGAATGCCTCCATTTAGGTATTGTCCCGAATGCCGAAATGATGCGAGTGAGGTGGTTCTGGCTGGCGAGAAGCTGAAAGAAAGCAAAAAGAAATCTAAGATGGCTTCCGCTAACTCGTCTTCTCAGCGGGACTGGGGCAAGGTAACTGGAATCCGGCTGTGCTTTTTAGTTGCCGACCAAAAGGTGCCCTTCACATGGCTCAAGACACTTCTAATTTATTAAAATACTGGGAAGCTTATGGAGAGGAATTGCTGGGTGTAGTGGCTAAGGCAGCAGACTAAGAAGTGGCAGATTGCGAGTTCAAGTCCCACCTGAGCCAAGAAAGGCAAGTGGGTGATTTTGGGATAATTATCAGCAGAGAGTGAATTCTAATCCCACCTTAGGCATGAGAACCAACTGGGTGATTTGGGCCAATCACCAAGAGACTGTGAGTTCTAGTCCCACCTTAGCCATGAAAGCCAGCTGAGTGACTTTGGGCCAATCACCAGGAGATGGTGAGTTCTAGTCCTGCCTTAAGCATGAAAGCCAGCTGGGTGACTTTGGCCCAATCTCAGGGAGTCGGTGAATTCTAGTTCCACATTAGGCATAAAAGCCAGCTGGATGACTCTCTCTTAGGCCAACCCATCTCATAGGGTCGTTGCTTTGGAGGGAAAAATAGGAGGAGGAAGATATATTCGATATGTTCACTGCCTTGAGTTAATTTTAAAACTAAGGTGGGATGCAAATAATACTGATGAGAGTAACTAACCAGAGCAACCTTATAAGCTGTGTGCAGTTTTATTGAGAGGAAGTCCTATAGCACATTAACTAATTAATACAATTTATAGGCCGCCAGTCTCACCTATACGGTGACTCCGGGCAGCTTACAAACATTTGCAAGCAAAAAAAAAACCAACTAAATATAAAACAAATGACAACTAACCATTATATTAAAAAAACCTAAACCAAGGGGGCAGATGGCATGGAGATCGCCCCGTTTCCTGGAAATGCCATGCACAGGGGCAGATCCATTTCTCCCACCAAAGACTGCAGCTGAGAGGCCTGGTGGGCTAATTTTGGTGATTTTGAGCAATGGGGGGTGCTTCATTAGAAGATTGGAAAAGTGCAGGCAGACTTTAGCCAATTCTTGAGTCAACTGTTCTGATTTGTGTTGATTACCTTTTAAATGTGGACCCCTTTTCTTTTTAAGGGCATGGCGTGTGTGGGACGCACGAGGGAATGTACCATTGTGCCATCCAACCATTATGGACCCATCCCTGGAGTTCCAGTGGGAACCATGTGGAAATTCAGAGTCCAGGTGAGAGGCTGCTATGAGGAAGCCTTAAGAACGTGCAGAAGTTCTTAACTGGGTGTCAGTGGGTAAAGGGTTCGAGTCTGAAGGAAAAGGGAATAGAAGGGAAAAACTAAACCTTGTTGGCCAGCACTGTAACGTTTAAAGGAGGAGTCTGCAACCTTGACAACTTTAAGACTTGTGGACTTCA
>NW_015388711.1:221783-265350 GCF_001527695.2 Protobothrops mucrosquamatus
AAATTCAGAGTCCAGGTGAGAGGCTGCTATGAGGAAGCCTTAAGAACGTGCAGAAGTTCTTAACTGGGTGTCAGTGGGTAAAGGGTTCGAGTCTGAAGGAAAAGGGAATAGAAGGGAAAAACTAAACCTTGTTGGCCAGCACTGTAACGTTTAAAGGAGGAGTCTGCAACCTTGACAACTTTAAGACTTGTGGACTTCAGCTCCCAGAATTCTGGGAGCTGAAGTCCACAAGTCTTAAAAGTTGTCAAGGTTGCAGACCCCTGCTTTAAAGAGTGCCAGATACACACTTGGTTCATATTGGTAGTCTTTGCTTAATGATTCATCCTTCAGTGACTGTTCAGAGTTATGCTGAACCCAATAAAATGGCATGCTACCCCTTTCTTGAAGTTACAACTGACACACACGCGCTCACACACAACCAGAGAGAGAGAAACACATACCCTGATCACAAATTGTGGAAATCTTTTGGGAAAAATGTACAGTAGAAATGCCACCTTTGGTTAAATTTCTACCCATTTTCCTTCTAATTTCTTTATAACTGTAGACTTGTTCACTTAATAATACTATTTTACATCGCTTTCTGGGCGACCAGTCAACTTTTTGCACCGTGACTTTAATTTTATTACTTTTTACAAGCTCGCTAAATGAAAGAACACAGAAAAACCCAACCAACTTGATAGCAATCACATAACACACTGACAAATGCCCTCCTCTCGGCTTCAATACATGACATCAATAACTGAATCCTACCGTGATCAGATTGGTTCATTGCCAAAACAAGATGACACCCGATTGGCTCTCTAAACACTCATGCTCTTTGGCTACAATCAGATGAAGGAAAGCTCCCTGATATCAACCTAAGCAAGCTGGGCTTCCTTTACTGGTTATTTGGCTGTAACTTTTCATAGACTACAGCACAGATAATTGAACAAACTTTGTTGCATTACATTCTTGATTAAATTATGTTTCCATTGATATATAATTTTATGGTACTGCTCCCAAACAAAAGTGGTGTTATTAGACAGCAAACCTCAAAAATACAGTTTTCCTAAAAGGTTTCCACAATTTTGGCCACTACTATAGACGTAATACAGCAAATTCCAACATATAGCAGTTACAGCAGGAAACGGATGAGACACACACTCCAGCAAAAGCCTTCCCTTTTATACTCAGGCTCTTAGAGGGATACAGACCCTGCTTGCTCTTAAAGGGATACAGACACCTGCTGAGTCATCTACCTTATGTTACATTACATCAGCTGTTTAGCTATTAAATTAATAACCTTGACTTGTGACCTTGCCTTTATCCCATCAGGTGAGCGAGTCGGGGGTCCACCGGCCTCACGTTGCAGGGATTCACGGCAGGAGCAACGATGGCGCCTATTCTTTAGTCCTGGCGGGCGGATACGAAGACGACGTAGTAAGTGCCATTGTTGCATCTCTCAATGCTGCCCTCATTATTCGAAGTCCCAGCGCCAACGAGATGTTTGTATTTCAACTACATTAAATTAGTTGAATTTAATTACTTAGCTTGAGTAATTAATTGGTTATTACAGAACGGAATTATTTGCCTCTGAGCCATTTTGAGAGCCCCTACCGTAGGTAACTGCCAAGATAACCTGGCCTGTGATTCTTCTGCTGACTTTTCTTCCCTTCATCACCCCTTAAATTAGCAACTGATGCCATTTCCCCTGAGCTTCTGCTTAGTGCACAGTCAAACCCTGAAATTGGTTCTTTGGGTTCAAGAAAATTGATTTAATAACTAAAGGCTAGGGTGGGCTCGTTTGCAAGGGAGGGCTGCCAGCTCTGCATTAGTTGGAATTAAATTGTCACGTTTCCGTTCTAGTCCGAAGGTGAAACAGAATTGCCTGATCATGGACTAAGATGGTTTATTTGTTTACTGGGCTTAGATGTTGCTCTCCAGTCTTAACACCCTCTGAGCTGTGCACGTAGGTGATACGCTATTTGAACGAAAATAAATGTAAGAAATGACAACGTTAAAGAGAATACCAGGGCTTGGCTTACTTGCTTAAGAGCCAAGTTTGAAACGACGGTCCCTCACAGTTGCTGCTGTTGCCCAGGGAATTCTGGGATCTGAAGTCTTAAAAGTTGTTGAGATCGAGAAACACTGATCTAGTTAGCTCTTATTTGGGGGGAGTCGGATCAGAGCAACCTGGAGTCTTCCAAAATGGGAAGAGGTGCTGTTTCTTATTCTTTTCTTTTTTTTTTTAAAACAGCCATTGAGTGCAAAAGGAATGTGTCGTGTGGTGCTGTTGCATCTTTTTGGTTTTGTGTGTGTATAATAAAATTAATCGTCTGGGCCGGCCCTGAAATATAGAAACCAGCGCTCAGGCCAAAGACTACTCATTTGTATTGATATAAAAAGAAGAAATAATTGTATATACAGTAGTGGCCAAAATTGTGGAAACCTTTTGGGAAAAGTGTATTTTTGAGGTTTGATGGCTAATAACACCACTTTTTTTGGAGTAGTACCATAAAATTATATATCAATGGAAAGATAATTGAATCAAGAATGTAACGCAACCAAGTTTGTTCAATTATCTGTACTGTATTCTATGAAAAGTTGTAGCCAAATAACCAGTAAAGGAAGCCCAGCTTGCTTAGGTTGATATCAGGGAGCTTTCCTTCATCTGATGGTAGCCAATGAGCATGAGTGTTTAGAGAGCCAATCAGGTGTCATCTTGTTTTGGCAATGAGCCAATCAGATCATAGGAGGATCCAGTTATTGATGTCCTGTACTGAAACTGAGGGGAGGATATTTATCAGTGTGTTATGTGATCGCTATCAAGTTGGTTGGTTTTTTTTTTTGTTCTTTCATTAACTGAGCTTGTAAAACGTAATAAAACTAAAGTAATGGTGCAAAGAGTTGACCGGTTGCCCAGAAAGCGATGTAAAATAGTATTATTAAGTGAACAAGGTTACAGTTATAAAGAAATTAGAAGAAAAATGGGTGGAAACTTAACCAAAGGTGGCATTTCTACTGTACACTTTTGCCAAAAGGTTTCACAATTTTGGCCACTACAGGTAGTCCTCGAGTTAAGACCGTAATTAAGCCTGGTAATTACGGTCATAAGTCATGACAGTTGTCAAGCAGACCACCATGGACCTGGACTCTACTTCGTTATCTTTTTTGCAACAACTGTTAAGCGAACCAATTGTTTGCCATGGGCTTGTTTTTGCCAGAAACTAGAAGTAAAAGCCGGTTTCAAGGAAACCACCATAAACATAAACCTCAGTCATGTGACCATGGGGCAGAGCAAATGGGCATAATCCCATTTGCTGACCATCGAAAATGTGGTCATGTGATCTTGGGAAGGAACCAACAGCAGAACTTTGAAACTGGGCCATCAGTAGCTTTGGGGATGTCTGTTGTAACTTGGAATAGTTGGTAAGCGACTGGTTGAAAGTTGAGGACTATGTGTATTGAGTAAGCTGTGGTGTAGCAAAGCTAGAACTCGGGGTCAAAACCTCCTTTGCAAATGTTCACAACTGGAGGAACTCAGAGCAGTTTGCCAAGCAAATCCTGAATTACGCCAAGTTGGAGAAATATTTCAGTGTTCTACAGGCACCGTGCTAAAAACATTGCCTGCCAATTAAGACAGGCAAGCAAATATCCAAACCAAAATCAGCGTCAAGTGCCAAAATCCAATTTATTCATGTGCTCGAGTGACCAGCTGAGTGGCATTTTTTCCACCCCTGGATTGAACCATCTGAATATATTTCAGGATCATGGAAATTCTTTCACTTACACGGGGAGTGGAGGCCGTGACCTTTCGGGAAACAAACGGACAGCTGAACAGTCTTGCGATCAAAAACTTACAAAAATGAACAGGTGAGGAGAACCCCCCCCCAAGGAATTCTGTAAAAGATGGGGAGCGAACGGAGCTTAAACCTGTCTGATATCTCCGAGCAGTTTTTAGAATCGCATTTATAATTCAGCGGCTGCTTAGTGGCTTGTCTGCAGCAGGGAAAGTCTTCCGGTTTGCTGCGCGGCCGCCATGGATGCCTGGGAGACGAGCTCCGTCTTCCCCGTCCAGTTTCGCATTGCTGGGGGACCCTGAAAAGGGTCAAAAGTCACCCCATAGAGGCGACCAGCAAGGAGGGGTTCTCGCTGGATCACGGGAGTATTTTTGAAGTTTCTATTCTTGTGCAATTATTCTCATGTACCTGATACTGTGCCATTGCACACCTGTTTTGTATTATTGGAATCATGTTCTTTGCTCATGAACATCCACCAATGTAAGATATAGCTCTCCATAAAGCTGTGCAGCTGGATGGAAAGTAACTCAACCAAATAGCTGATGAATTATATATCCAATGCTTACAAATGTTCACCTTAGACCTAAATCAGTATCTCTCAACCGTGACAACTTTTAAGACTAGGGGACTTCAATTCCCAGAATTCTCCAGCCAGCCATGGTGGCTGGGGAATTCTGGGTGTTGAAGTCCACGTGTCTTAAAAATGCTAAGGTTGAGGAACATCGATTTAGGATATACTAACATGTGTAAATGCATGGCGGTTGCCAGACACCTATTTTTTCTTCATAACAGAGTTGGAAGGGACCTTGGAGGTCTTCTAGTCCAACTCTTGCACAAGCAGGAGACCCTATATAGCAGGGGTCTTCAAACTTGGCCCTTTTATGACATGTGGACTTCAACTCCCAGAATTCCTCCGCCAGGCACACTGGCTGAAAAATTCTGGGAGTTGAAGTCCACAAGTCATAAAAGGGCCAAGTTTGGAGACCCCTGCTATATACCATTTCAGACAAATGGTTGTCCAATTTCTTCTTAAAAACTTCCAGTGCTAGAGCACCCACAATGTCTGAAGGCAATCTATTCCACTGGCTGATTGTTCTCACTGTCAGAAAAATTCTCCCTAGTTGTAGCTTGCTTCTCTCCTTGATTAGTTTCCATCCGTTGCTTCTTGTTCTGCCTTCAGGCACTTTGGAAAATAGGTTGATCCCCCTCTTCTTTGTGGCAGCTTCTCAGATATTGGAACACTGCTATCATGTCACCCCCCATCCGTCTTTTCATTAGACTAGACCAGGGGTAGGCAACCTTGGCTCTTTTATGGCTGGTGGACTTCAACTCCCAGAATTCCTGAGCCAGCATGGCTCAGCTTGGAAACCTCTCCCTTTCCCCTTAGCATGGCTGGCTCAGGAATTCTGGGAGTTGAAGTCCACGCGTCGTAAAAGAGCCAAGGTTGCCTACCCCTGGACTAGACATACCCATTTCTAGCAACTGTTCTTTATGTGTTTTAATCTCCAGAACTTTAATCATCCTAGTTGCTCTTCTGTATACTCTTTCTAGAGTCTCAACCTCTTTTTTTATATCGTGGGAACAAAAACGATGCAATATTCCCAGTGTGGCCTTACCACGGCATTATAATGTAGTATTTTCACTTGATAATACCGCATTATAATATGACTGGAGTGACTGGGTGCTGGTTGTAAATCACTTCTCTCAATGTTGTAAGTTTGAATGGTTGCTAAATGAATAACTGTAAGTGGAGGCCTGCCCCTAGAAGGGGAGGTCAGGGAAGACCCTCAAGCCCCTGTGTCTGTTCACGCTTGGCAGAGCCCTGGCCCTGAACTGCAGCGCACCGATTAACGATAAAGAGGGTGCCGAAGCCAAGGACTGGCGAGCCGGGAAACCAGTTCGGGTGGTACGGAATGTGAAGGGAGGCCGATACAGCAAATATGCCCCCACAGATGGAAATCGCTACGATGGGATCTATAAGGTACCATTCGGTTGGTTTGTAAATGGGGCCCCAAAGTTTGGGGAAAGGAGGGGTTGTGCCTGGCCATTTCATTTCAGCTTTTATCTTTACTTTTACTTTACTTTACCCTTACCTTTACTTTACTTTACCCTTATCTTTACTTTACTTTACCCTTACCTTCACTTTACTTTACTTTTTATTATTTTTTTATGTCCCACCTTTATTATTTTTGCAAATAACTCAAGGCGGTGCACAAACCTAATGTTCCTTCCTTCTTTGCTCCACAGCAACTGTCCTACGAGGTGGGTTGGGCTAAGATAGAGGGGCCCAAAGTCCCCCAGCTGGCTTTCATGCCTAAGGTGGGACTAGAACTCACCCTCTCCTGGTGATTGGCCCAAAGTCCCCCAGCCGGCTTTCATGCCTAAGGTGGGACTAGAACTCACCCTCTCCTGGTGATGGGCCCAAAGTCACGCAGCTGGGTTTCATTCCTAAGGCAGGACTAGAACTCACAATCTCCTGGTGATTGGCCCAAAGTCACTCAGCCGGGTTTCATACCCATGGCAGGACTAGAACTCACTGTCTCCTGGTGATGGGCCAAAGTCACCCAGCCAGCTTTCATGCCTAAAGCAGGACTAGATCTCACCCTCTCCTGGTGATGGGCCCAAAGTCCCCCAGCCGGCTTTCATATTTAAGGCGGAACTAGAACTCACCGTCTCCTGGTGATGGGCCTAAAGTCACCCAGCTGGCTTTCATGCCTAAGGCGGGACTAGAACTCACCGTCTCCTGATTTCTAGCCTGGTACCTTAACCACTACACCAAATGATTTTTATAGAACTGAAACCTGTTTCTCTGTTTCCTTTTAAAGGTAGTTAAGTATTGGCCTGAAACGGGGAAATCTGGCTTTCTGGTCTGGCGTTACATGCTCAGGAGAGACGACGAAGAGCCAGCCCCTTGGACCCGAGAAGGCAAAGAGAGGATGAAGAAGCTTGGTCTGACAATGCAGGTACACAGCAGCCTCTTGTGAAGGGTGCCACGAGCCAAGATCCACCATTTTTGACAGACGGTGGTTGTGTCCCAACTAACTTTTTCCTCACCCCTGATTTAGTATCCCGAAGGGTACCTGGAAGCCGTTGCCAACAAAGATAAAGAGAACAGCAAGAAAATAGAAGAAGAAACCCCAGGGCAAGGGAAGAGAAAAAGGAAATCTGGTAAGTGATCTTCTGGAATTGAGTTGCCTGCATATCTTTTTTTTTGAAGTCGCTCTTTGATGAATGAATTGAATGAATGAAATAAATCCTGTACGGTTGTGCACTTTCCAGGAAACGATTCGGACCTCTGTGTCTCTCCTGCCACTACCCCGAAGAAGACTAAAGTCGAAGTCTACAAACTCACTCCCCAGCAGAAGGCTCTTATCAAAGACGACGAAGCCAACATCAAGTTGTGGAATGAAGCACTAGAAGCCCTGAAGGAGGGACCGGTACGTAGGGAGGGCATCACTGAGGGTCCCTGATGATGGCTGTTGTGGTTGGCTTTGGGGATGACCTGGTCTTTGGGTGCCGTGGAATGAAATAACAGGATTATTATCAATGAGAGGAAATGATTTTTTAAGCATTGTTGGAAAAGCCCATCGGGACCTGAACTGCTGCCTGTCAATAAATTTACCCCACAGGGAGAAAAACCAACAGAAGAAAATATTTGTAGCTCAGGGTTGAACTGTGAAGGTCCTTAGTGCTCTCTGAGCTGGGTTGTTTTCTTGCAAACATTTCAGGACCCAACTAGGCAATGTCATCAGTGCTAGAAGGGAGTGGGGAGGAGGAGGTGGGGTCCTTGGTGCTCTTTGAGCTTGGTTGTTTTCTTGCAGACGTTTCAGGACCCAACTAGGCAACGTCACCAGTTCTAGAATGGAGTAGGGTTTGCTCTTGTTTATGTATAGTAGCTTGCCCTGCCAGGATTGGCGGGACTGTGGTTTTCTCCTTCATAGTTTCTCGACTGGGGTTAGGGTTAGGGTTACTGGGGTTGGGGTATTGATTACTTCCCAAATGTTTGTCTAGGGTTAATCCCTGCTTCTCTGGGTGTTGGATTTTAATTATGCTTCCTTTTGGACTCTGCTTTAAATGCAAAGTTTCACAGATTGCTCATCAAGCCATCGTCTGTGGGCTTCTTGTGCTCTCTGAGCTTGGCGGGTTTTCTTGCAGACATTTCATGAACCAACTAAATAACACCATCAGTTGTCAAGGTATAGATTTAACAGCTAACCGGTTTATGTAATGTAGGATGTAAGATGTAATGTAATGCATGGAAATAGCTCAGCAGGGTCTGCGTCTCTTTAAGAGCCTTTGTATAAAGGGAAGGCTCGGCTGATGTGTTCTCTTCCGTTTCCTGCTGTAATTGTGGTTTGTTGGATCCTGCTGTATTAGCACATGTATGTATATCAGTGATGGCGAACCTTTTAGAGACCGAGTGCCCAAAACTCGGCCCCGCCCCCACCTTGCGCCCCCGCACCACCCCCTGCCCCACTCCGTCCCCTGCTCTGCCCACCCGCAGGGCCACCCACCGCCTCCACAGCCTACTGATCGCCCAGGTGGCCCAGCAGCACCATGGCAGCTACACCCTCCACCCGTGTCCCGCAGCATCAACTGCGCGACGGGGTGCAAGGGCGGAGCCTTGTCCCCGCTGCCTGGCTGCCATGTCCTTGGCTGCGCTGCTTTGTGCGGGCCACGCTAGGGGGCGACTCCTCTGGGGGGGCTACTGATGAGGGGGCCGCGGGGGGAGGCGGGGCTGAGGCGATGGCGCAAGTTTCCACAGAGAGGGCTCTGAGTGCCGCCTCTGCCAAAGGTTCGCCACCACTGATATATATTTTATTGAAGAGAACATGATTAGGCTCTGAGCTAAGAAAACAGCCAAGCTCAGAGAGCACCAAGGACCCCTCAGTCCTTCTCCTCCTCCAGTTCACAAACCCCACTCCTTCTACCACTGATGTTATCTAGTTGGGTAACACACGTCTGCAAGAAAACAGACAAACTTACAGAGCAACAAGGACATCCCCCCCTCCCCAGGAAAAACAGTGCCAGGTTTTTAGTTCAGGCTGATCTTTTGCTTTGGTCAGATGGCTCTGCTTGCTTGCCTTCTCTGTCTTTTTCTCCCATGTTGAAATAGCTTCTTTGTGCTCTTTAGGCCAACTCACTCAAACCGTTTAAGTGCCGAAAGACTCTGGAACGGGATGCTCAGGCTGCATCAGTACAGGAAGTCCGTTGGTTTAGTCACTGTTCGAAGTTAACAACGGCACTGGGAAAAAGCGACTTATGACCGTTTTTCACGCTTAATGACTTGTAACGTCCCCACGGTCACGTGATCCAAATTCAGACATTTGGTCATTGGCACATATTTATGACGGCTGCAGTGTCCCCGGTGTGTGCGTGCGTGTGTGTGTCACGTAGTCCCCTTTTCGATGGAGTCATATTCATTTAACAGCCATGGTGGGACTAATTTAACAACTGCAGCGATTCACTTCACAACTACGGCAAGAAAAATTGTAAAATGGGGCAAAACTCACAATAATAATGATGATGATGATGATGATGATGATGATGTTGGAAGGGATCTTGGAGGTCACCTAGTCCAGCCTCCTGCTCAGGCAGGAAACCCTACGCCATTTCAGACAAATGGCTGTCCAGTCTCTTCTTAAAAACCTCCACTGTTGGAGCATTCACCACTTCTGGAGGCAGGTTGTTCCACTGGTTAATTGTTCTAACTGTCAGGAAGTTTCTCCTTAGTTCTAGGTTGCTTCTCTCCTTCATTAGTTTCCATTTCCTGCCTTCAGGCGCCTTGGAGAGTAGCTTGACTCCCTCTTCTTTGGGGCAGCCCGTGAGATATTGGAGCACTGCTATCCTGTCCCCCCTCGTCTTTCTCTTCGTTAAACTAGACAGACCCAATTCCAGCAACCGTTCCTTATATGTTTTAGCCTCCAGTCCCCTGATCCTCTTTGTTGCTCTTCTCTGCACTCTGTACTCTGAATGACCTTCCTTCTCTCTCCTGGCAGAAATTCCTGAACAAAGTGGAAGAAACCTTTCTGTGCATTTGCTGTCAAGAGGTGGTTTTCCGACCAATCACCACGGTGTGCCAGCACAACGTATGCAAGGTGAGCAGTTGTCGTGTTTCGCGTTGGTCTGCAAAGGGGGTCCAGGGCTTTGCTTCAGCGGCTTCTGGTAGGCAGGGCATCAGTGGGACGGGGCGACGATGGAAAGGATAGGCAGTCCTCAACTTACGGCCACAATTCCCTCCATAACTTTCCTTATTGAGGGATGTGGCCATTAAGCGAGTCGCGCCTGATATTATCACCTTTTTTTCCTTTTCTTTCTTTCTTTTTCTTTCTTTTTTTTTTTTTGCGGGGGTCGTTAACCGAATTTGGATTCCCCCGTTGAGTTTGCTAGTCTTTTCCATTGCACAGTAGATCTGCCCTTTAGAGTTGTGTTTCGATCGGAGGAACATGTGCCTGCCCTCTGGTGTCTTAATGAGATGAGAGAGGAAGTGTCAGGGGTGAAGCATTGTGACCACACACCAAGTTCTAGTTAAAATGGTATATTGCTCAAGCTTTTACACAAGAATCTATCAACCAACGGTCAGCACTAAATTGGGGTTGAGTAAGAGTCAACCGAATTCAAGGAGGGCTGGCCTCGCATCGCCTGGGGCAGGGGCTCTTTTATGACCTGTGGACTTCAATCTCCAGAGTTCCAGAACCATCCATGCTGACTTGGGAATTCTGGGAGTTGAAGTCCACAAATCATAAAAGAGCCAAGGTTCCCTACCCCTGGCTTGGGGGGGGGGTGAACCTAAGGTCTCCAGGCTGATTCCTCTCTTGACTCCTCTTCCTCCAGACTCTACCTTTTAAGCATGATATAGGACAGGGGTCTTCAAACCTGGCCCTTTTATGACTTGTGGACTTCAACTCCCAGAATTCCTCAGCCAGGCACATTTAAATTTACATTTTTATCATCCTCCAGAAAGGAAAAACACAAGATAGTCCAGGCACATAGGCATATCCTGAGGTAAATCAAACTATACAGAACACACAGAGGAAAAAAAGGCGGGGAAAAAGGGAAACGCTCCCTTCATACCCACAGCAGCCAATCAGAGTGTAGATTGCCTCACGCATGAGTCAGCACTCTCTAATTCAGGGGTCTTCAAACTTGGCCCTTTTATGACTTGTGGACTTCAACTCCCAGAATTCCTCAGTCAGGCATGCTAGCTGAAGAATTCTGGGAGTTGAAGTCCACAAGTCATAAAAGGGCCAAGTTTGAAGACCCCTGATATAGGAGAAGAAAAAGTCAATAGGACATTTCTCATGGTTTTGGAAAGAAAAGCTTTTATCCCTGACCAGATTACACCTATCCGTGTTTATTAGGGCTGTGGAATGAGAAACTCCAGAGATTTCATAAAAGGAGGGGTCTTTGGTGCCCTCTGAGCTTGCTTATTCTCTTGCAAACAAGCTTGCTTGTTTTCTTGTAAACCCCTGTCTGTGTGTGTGTGGGGGGGGTTGGTCTTAGGGATTCTGAGGGAAAAGGAAGAGGTTTCCAAGCTGAGCCATGCCTGCTCAGGAATTCTGGGAGTTGAAGTCCACGAGTCATAAAAGAACCAAGGTTGCCTACCCCTGCCTTAGGTCCTGTTCCTGGTGACCAGAAGTCATATTAGGAAGATTTGGAGTGGGTTAAAATGGAAAGGAGAGAGAGGGCACCTTTACTTCTAGCCGTCTTCCAGGAAGTAATAAAAAAGGCTTAACAACCATTTCACAAGTACTCCATCCGTATAACTTATTCCAGTGTTGCTTTATTTAAGGAATTAATCACCCTAGGAGCTGAATAAAGCTGAAAGACCAGTTGTCCAGGGATTTGGTTTATGGCTGTTTATCTTGGGATGGCTGAGCACCATAAAGAGTCACAAGATGAATATGTCTCATTGAAAGGAGAGTTGCAGGAGAGCTCTGTTGAGGTGCTGTTAGACATACTGATGATGATGATGATATGATGATGATGAAGTTGGAAGGGACCTTGGAGGTCATCTAGTCCAACCCCCTGCTCAGGCAGGAAACCGTATACCATTTCGGACAAATGGCTATCCAGTCTCTTCTTAAAAACTTCCAGTGTGGGAGCATTCACCGCTTCTGGAGGCAGGTTGTTCCACTGATTAATTGTTCTAACTGTCAGGAAGTTTCTCCTTAGTTCCAGGTTGCTTCTCTCCTTGATTGTTGCCTCTCTGCTCCTCGTTTGTTTCAGGGTCCCCTGAAGAACGGCTACACGCCAACTAAGTTGAGAGTCTGCCTGATAGAACTTGAACCCGTGCTCTGTTTATCCCCTTAACGTTTCGCTGAACAAGCAGTGAATCCCAACAGCGTCCCAGACCCCCTTCTCGTTCTGGCTCGTTTTGCTAGAATAAAAACCTGAACACATTTTACAAGTGGTCCTCAAATTGTGACAGGTCCTCACTTTTGTGACGGTTGCAGCATCCCCAGGGTCAAGCGATCAGAGTTTGAGCGTGTGGCAACCGGCACGCATTTGCGACAGTCGGAGCATCCTGGGATCAAGTGATTGCCCTTTGCGGCCTTCCCCAGGGCCTTGCAAGAAGCAAAGGCAACAGGGGAAGCCATGTTCACTTAATGACTGCGGTGGTCGCTTAATGACGATAATGGAATGTATGGATGATTTTGGGGTATGAGCGGAAGAGAGGCGGGCTAGGAAACCAATCAGACACGAGAGGCAGGAGGTCCCGACGGCAATGGTGAAAGCAGAATTCACTTAACAACTGGAGCACAACAGGTTGTAAAAACTGGGTGCCACCCATCTAGCAGCTGCCTCACTTAGCAACGGAAGTTCCTGTCCCAATGATGGCGGTGAGCTGAGGACCACCTGTATGTGGAACTAATTTGACACCCGAATTAGAAATATTTGTTACAGAAAGTATTGGAAATCTAAATAGAACAACAAAAAGGTTTAGATTATAACTCTTCCGCCCAAAACACATAATTTATGGGTACCTTTTTTTTAAAACTTTTCACCCAATATCTATTTTTATGCTTTTTAAAAAAATAAATAAATAATTAAATGTTTCGCAGAAGCAGCGCTTGAATCTTAATCCTGCTCTCCTCCATCCAGGCTTCTTCAGCTTATGTAGAACTTCCACAATTAAAATTTAAATAGATTTGTTCCACTGGATTTACATTTTTAATCTTCTTTTGGATTAAATCTTCTCCGGGAAGGATTAGGTCGATCAAAGTTGTTGTTTAAGCAGAAGTCCCGTTGTTAGCTTTTGTCTGTTTTCTTCTAGGACTGCCTGGATCGATCTTTTCGAGCAAAAGTGTACAGCTGCCCAGCCTGCCGCTACGATCTCGGCACAAACTATACGATGGAAGTCAATCAACCACTGCAGGATCTTCTAAATCAGCTCTTCCCAGGTTACGGCAGCGGGCGGTGATTCCGTAAAGCACTTCTCATTTCCGTTTTTTTTTTTTAAAGTCTTGTTCTGTTTTTGTCTTGCCCCTTCGGGAAACAAAAAAACAACAACAAAAAACCTTGTGTGATTTTGGTGGGGTTTTATTTAAATAAATAACCTTTTGGAAAAACTTCTGTCTCCGTTCCCCCTTCCCAAGCCCCTGAAAGCTAAAATAGAGGAACTTGCTTATATATATAAATATATATATATAAAAATTATTATTTTGGTAGCATTTTCATTGTCGGTTAGCATATAAACGGATCAGAGCATAGGTTTTGAAGGGAACCTTCCATTGCTTGTCACAAACCTGCTATTAAATTGGGGCAAAGCATTCTCTCGTGAAACAGAAATCTTGTGTGTAGCTCGATTGCTAGAACAATCTTCTGAAGCAATGGATCCAGGGCCATGAATCTGAAGTGTTTTAATTGTTTTTTTAAGGCAGCATTTTGGGTGCTTGTGTGTAACGTGGCTTGGGCTTCAGCATTTTCCCTCGGTTGCGTTGAGACTCCCATTCTTTTATTTGCCTGTATATTTTTTTAAAAAACAAGTTCTTCCTTATCAACTGTTTGTCTTAAGAGCCTTTATGCAAAATGGCTACCTCTGCTTTCTGTTTTTGTGGTGTCTTATGGGAACATATAAAAAGCCATTTAAAAGGACAGTTTAATGGTCCTCTTTTGCTGATCAGACTGATCTCTGAACCCTTAAAAAAAAGTAGACCGAAGTCCAAGCTGCCAGAGAAAAAGTTTTGTTCTTGGAATTATCGACTGTAATATTATCATTCTGTATCACTAGTTTTAGATAATCATCTTGCAGTCCGCATGCATGTTTCTTTTCCTGCTAATTCTGAATCTTCTCTAGTTTTGCTTAGGATGGGAAACTAGATATGTAACTAGCTTTTGAATGGAAAATCTTGACTTATATATTCAATGGTCAGTTGTTTCTCACCTCAACAGTCACAATACTCTACAGTGAATACCTCAGCATAAGAAAATAAATAAACCAGGGTTGCTTAATAAATCACTCTTCACGTTGAACAGACTGGAACAAATGTACTTGTTGTTTTTTGCATTTTTATAAGTATATAATAATGTTCGGAAGAAAGCAACTTGTTTTTTACCTTTCTGAATTATGCTAATTTTGTACAAACGGAAGTTCTCAAAATAAAATACATTTCATATCAAAAAGAGCATGTGCCTTCTTGAATGCTGAAATAGTCCGGAGTTAGTTTGTGTCATCCCCGTTTCTATCAGTACATTTTATACATCTAGTGAGTGCCAGGGGTAGGCAACCTTGGCCCTTTTTTGACTCGTGGGAGTCACTTCAACTCCCAGAATTTCTGAGCCGGCATGGCTCAGCTTGGAAACCTCTCCCTTTCCCCTCAGCATGGCTGGCTCAGGAATTCTGGGAGTTGAAGTCCACGAGTCATAAAAGAGCCAAGGTTCCCCACTCCTGCTATAGACCAACTCTACATCCGGTGAAACTACTGGTTTGTACCTTTAGAGCAGGGGTATGCAACCTTGGCCCTTTGATGACTCGTGGACTTCAACTCAGGAATTCTGGGAGTTGAAGTCCACAAGTCATAAAAGAGCCAAGGTCTACTGGCTGGGATCTGGGCAATGTAATGACTTGCAAGAATGTAATACCTGCGGCCCTTGACTTAAAAACCATTCATTTAGCGAGCGTTCGAAGTTACAACAGCGCTGAAAAAAGCGACTTAGGACCATTTTTCACACAATTGTTGCAGCATCCCCACGGTCATGTGATCAAAATTTGGACGCTTGGCCAACTGGCTCTCATTTATGACTTCTGCAGTTTCCCGGAGTCACGCGATCACCTTTGGCAACTTTTTGACCAAGCAAAATCAATGGGAAACGCCAGATTCACTTAACAATCAGGTTACTAAGTGAATGGCCGCAGCGATTCACTTCACAGCTGGCAAGGAAGGACGCAAAATGGGGCAAAACTCACTTAACAACCATCTCAAATTAGCAACAGAAACTTTGGGCTCAGCTGTGATCATAAGTTAAGGATTGCTTGTCATTTTTTGGGCGTCTCTTGCAACTTTTGAACCATTACGAAGCGGCCAGTTGTAAGCTGAAGACTACCTATACACCTTTCTGCTATTAATTACCAAAGATTTCTACACAATATAACTTAGATCAGTGTTTTCCAAACTTGGCAGTGTGGAACCTCAACTCCCCAGCATGGTGCCTGAAGAATTCTGGGAATTGAAGTCCATGTGTCTTATTAAAGTTGCCCAGTTTGAAAAATACGAGCTTAGGTAGTTGGGCAAGAATCAGTTTTGTGTAATAGTTATAAGAGATCAGATGAAAAACTGGGAGGCCTGAGGCACCAACTCAGTGGGGCAACTTTAAGCTAGTCCAGAGCTAGGCAACCTTGGCTCTTTTATGACTTGTGGATTTCAACTCCCAGAATTCCTGAGCCAACATGGCTCAGCTTGGAAACCTCTCAATTTCTCCTCAGCATGGCTGGCTCAGGAATTCTGGGAGTTGAAGTCCACGCGTCATAAAGAGTGACCAAGGTTGAGAAACATTGAAATAGATGATGATGCTGGCCCTGCCATTAGAACGGTTGCTGGAATTGGGTCTGTCTAGTTCAGGGGTAGGCAACCTTGGCTCTTTTATGACTCATGGACTTCAACTCCCAGAATTCCTGAGCCAGCATGGCTCAGCTTGGAAACCTCTCTTTTCCCTCAGCGTGGCTGGCTCAGGAATTCTGGGAGTTGAAGTCCACCAGTCATAAAGTTGCCATAGTTCCCTGTCTTGAGGGATGAAGTTAGGACAGGGGTAGGCAACCTGGGCTCTTTTATGACTCGTGGACTTCAACTCCCAGAATTCCTGAGCCAGCATGGCTCAGCTTGGAAACCTCTCCCTGTCCCCTCAGCATGGCTGGCTCAGGAATTCTGGGAGTTGAAGTCCACGAGTCATAAAAGAGCCAAGGTTGCCCACCCCTGGGCTAGTCCCTCTTTCTTCACCCTCAGAAGAAGACAAAGGCAATTTATTTCCAAAAATCTTCCCCGGAAAACTTTAGGGACTGGTCCAGGCAGTTGCCAGGAGTTGAAACCAACTCAGGCCCACGAAAACAGAGAGATGGCTGATTTTAGGATTTGGAGACATTCAAAATCATAGACAATCACAGCCAGGATATGAACTTTTGAAACTATCTGATGCCCCAAACACGGAGCTAACACCGAGACTTCAAAATTTAGTAGCCTTCCCAGTCTCTGCCCATGAATTCTTCCAATTGCCTTTTCAAGTTGGACAAAAGTTTTCTTTCGAAATTTTGACATTTAAATTTTAAAGCCGCATTTCTTTTTCTTTCCCCCAAAGCACAGAACAGACAGGATCCCTTCACGAAATGACAGGCAACCTTCCTACTGCCTTCATGAAAATCTATAATTAACTAAAGTCTCCTTTAATTAGCAAAATTGTTTCTGGAGGATGGGCAGGGGGAAAGAGGGCACATGCTGGAAACCAATGTGCCTTGTATGTTTGCTTTTTAACTGGTTTTGTGTACCCTGGTTCATAAGCAATTTTTTTAAAAAAAAAACCCACACATTTCTTCAACCTAAATTGTCCAATTCTTTGCCTGAGTTTTGCAAACCTGTCAGTGCTCTTGTCTCTTTAAATAAAGGTGCTTTCTGATTAAACTTTACCTGCTTACCAGGAACCAAATTGGGTACAGGTAGTCCTTGTCTTCGGAGTACTATTGAGTCGTAAATTTCCATTGTTAAGCAAGGCATTGTTTTAAGACTCCGGGGTCCTCAAACCTGGCCCTTTTATGACTTGTGGACTTCAACTCCCAGAATTCCTCAGCCAGGCATTTTATAAGGAATGCACTTCTTTCAGAATGGGAAAAAATAAAAGAAAAAAATTATATTAAGATACCTGAATGGCTTTCAACAATGGAAGCTTTTGCTTACCCAAATGTAATTAACTACGATAAAGTTGTGACTTAGAAAAATATTTTGGACAATGAAGGAAAATTGAAAGACAGACAAGATTTACAAGAACAAGGTATTGATCTAGGCCATATCTGCAAATTCAAATGAGATATGAAAAAGATGTTAAAACAATGGGATTTTATAAAGAACAGACAGAATTTGATCAGATATTCCTAAAAACAGATGAAAAGTTGATTAAGAAACTATAGATTCCTGCTAAACTTAAAAATGGAGGAAGAACAAGTAAAAGAAACAATGATAACATGGGCAAAGAAGTTTGGCTATAATATAGAATTAGAAGATTGGCAAAAGTTATGGGAAAGAAATATTAAATTAACTAAAGCAGTGGCACATAAAGAAAACATATAAAATGTCTTACAGATGGCATATGACACCAGTGAGATTAGCAAAAATGTTTAAAAATACTTCAAATAACTGTTGGAAATGCAAACAAAGACCAGGTACTTATTAACATATCTGGTGGACATGCCCTAGAGTAGGGGTAGGTAACCTTGGCTCTTTTATGAGTGGACTTCAACTGCCAGAATTCCTGAGCCAGCTGTTGGCTCACGAATTCTGGGAGTTGAAGTCCACCAGTCATAAAAGAGCCAAGGTTGCCTATCCCTGCCCTAGAGCAAAAAGATTTTGGGTTAAAATACATTAATGGTTTGAGAAAATGTCTAAAAAACAAATAGACTTTTAAACCAGAATTATTTCTGTGAGGAATAACAGGAGCTAATTATGAGAAAGACTGCAGATATTTAAAACTACACGTACTAATGGCAGCAAGAATTGTATTTGCCCAACATTGGAAAAATGAAAATTTACCAGCTGAAGAAATGCTAATTAAGAAAATTCTAGGGTGTGCAGAAATGGATAGATGGACTTTAGAGATAAAAGAGAAAGAAGACTCAGTGTACTTTAGAACATGGGATAATTTCTATCAATGTCTAGAAAAACGAGTCAGAGAGAAAGGAATGTGATATGTAATTTTGAATATAAGCAAGAAGAAGGCTATGGAGTGATTAATTAATATATTGTTTATGATAATTAACTATTATCTAGTATTGTTCGTTAAACACGAACACAGACATTTATGCTGTTTGCTAAATATTGAGAATGTTATTTGGAAAACTCCCAACCCTAATCCTAACCCTAACCCCGACCCCACCTTATTCATATAAGGAACGGTTGCTGGAATTGGGTAGGTCTAGTTTAATGAAGAGAAGGACGAGGGGGGACATGATAGCCGTGTTCCAGTATCTCAGGGGTTGCCCCAAAGAAGAGGGAGTCAAGCTATTCTCCAAAGCCCTTGAAGGCAGGACAAGAAGCAACGGATGGAAACTAATCAAGGAGAGAAGCAACCTGGAACTAAGGAGAAATTTCCTGACAGAGCAATTATCCAGGAGAATAACCTGCCTCCAGAAGCTGTGAATGCTCCAACACTGGAGGTTTTTAAGAAGAGACTGGACAGCCATTTGTCTGAAATGGTGTAGGGTTCCTGCCTGAGCAGGGGGTTGGACTAGATGACCTCCAAGGTCCCTTCCACCTTTTTATTATTATTATTATTATTATTATTATTATTATTATTATTATTATTATTATTATTATTATTATTATTAATTATTATTAATTATTATTATTAATTATTATTATTATTATTATTTATTCCTAACTCTATGAAAACTAATAAAATCTATACAAAAAAAATGTCTACTCAGCTGTTCTCACAAGGAGAGTCCCAATGGGCGGTGTGGAAGTTGAACCCCCATCTACCCGTCCTTTGACCCGGAAAAGGGGCAAGGCTATGCACGCCCCAATTCCCACCCGAGGATCTGCTCCCCTATTAAGGTCTCCTCCTTTTCCGCCCACCAGGATTCCTGAGCAACGTGTGTAAGCAAACTCGCGTGGGGTCTAGAAGAAGGGAGGCGGGGAAAAAGCTTGCGAGGGCGTGGCCTGCGGGAAAGAAGCCGCCCGCCCCTCCCCGATTGGTGCGCGAGGCCCCGCAAACCCCGCCCACCCCCGCGCGGCTGCTGCTGTGCACGTCCTCACGTAGGCCGCCCCGCGTCGCTTCACCATCCCTTCCCAAGAGGGGGCCGAAAGGGCGTGGCCGGGCCTCGCCTGGCCCGGCCCACCTTTTCTTCCTCGTCCCCTCACCAATCCGAGCGGCGCTGCCATCCGGCGCCTCCCGATCGGGGGCGGGGGGGGCGCCTTTTCCCCTCCCTCAGGCGCCTCTTCATTGGTCGCGGCCCGACCAATGACGAGCGCCGGAGCGGAAGAAAAGAAAGACGACGTGAGCCCCCGGAGCTCTTTAACCCGCGGGGAGGCGGGGCCGGCGCGCGGGTTCAAGCCATTGGCGGAGACGCCCGAGGGCCCCGCTGCGGTTGGGTGGGCCGGCTGTCCCTCCGCGCGAGGCAGCAGCCAATCGGCGGCCGGTGGCGGGGGCTGCTCGGCCGTTGGAGGCGGAGGAGAGGTAAACGGCTGTTTTCTGAGGCGCCCCTCCCCCCCCTCCGCTTCGCTCCCCTCAGCGGCCACTCGGAGAGGCGACGACGCGACGGGAGCCGCTGCCGACCGGTGAGGCGAGCGTCGTCCTCGTCCAGGGCTGGGCGGTTTTCCTCAGGGGAGGGGGCGGGAAAGCCAGTGGGCCGTCCGCCGCCGCCTCCTCCCGGCCTGGGCCGCGGCTCCTGAGGGTTGCCGAGGCCCTTCCCTCCTCACGCGGGGGGCGAGGGGGGGGAGGCTGAAAACCCGTGTAGGGAGTCACGTCGCTGCGGGGTTTGCAGCCCTGGAGCTTCCGACGGAGGAGAGGAAGGCCGCTCGGTCAAGAGCGCCGGGATTGAGGGGTGTGTGTGTGTGGGGTCCTGCATGCCGGCTCGGTCCCCCCCCCCTCAAGAGACGCCACCTTGTTCCCTCGAGGTTCCTATCCTGGAGCTGGGAAGACCCCGGGATTCCGGAGAGGTTCTTTAAGGTCATCTAGTCCACCTCCCCCGTCCCGTCCCTCAGCATCATCTCCACTCGGGAGGCCCCGACCTCCGCTTGGAAACGGTCCTCTCGCTCTGGAGGTTCCTGCCGTTCGCTTTCGTGGCTATTTATGACACGTAGTGCTCGGGCTTACGACCGCCAGGGAGCCCGACATTTCGGGGGCTAAGTTGAGACGGTTATTAAGTGAGTTTTTTGGCCCCCTTTGAGGACCTGCCACGGTCGTTAAGCGAATTGCTGCAGTTCAGTGAGAAACGTGGTTGTTAAGTGAATCCGACTTCCCCCCCCATTGACTTTGCTTGTCAGAAGATCCCAAAGGGGGGGATCACGTGCCCCCAGGACACTGTGACCGTCATAAATACAAGTTAAGTTGCCAAGGGTCTGAATTTTGATCACCTGACTGGGGGGATGCTGCAGTGGCCACAATTGTGAAAAAGGGTCCTAAGCCACTTTTTCCAGTGCAGTTGTAACTTTGATCGGTCATTAAACGAACTGTGGGAAGTCAAGGACTACTTGTATTGTACAGTGGTCTCAGCCTTGGCGGCAGCTTTGGGATGTGTGGACTTCCAACTCCCAGAATTCCCCAGCTTCAGTTCCCAGAATTCGCCACTCCCGGATATCTGAAATTTGCTGAGGTTGAGAGACCTAGTTGTGCGGTATTGTGCTTGCGGTCTTCTAATGGCAGGTTGTGGGTATATCCTTGTGGGGCTTTGAAGGCGTTTCGTGTATTCCCCATCCACCCCTTAGTTTAGTCTGTCTAGCTAGCGTTTCTCAATCTTGGCGGGTTGAAGATAGGTGGATTTCGACTCCCAGAATTCCTCAGCCAGCATACTTTAAGATAGTTGGACTTCAACAATGCTGGCCGGGGAATTCTGGGAGTCGAAGTCCACACATCTTCAACCTGCCAAGGTTGAGAAACACTGCTCTAGGGGTATGGTTTCTGGACTCCCCTGTGGTTCTCTCCCTTCTTTGCACCCCTACCCTGAAATGGCTCCCATACTAGAATGGGGGTCTGCCAATACTAAATACAATGTTATGATTTCAAAAGTATTCTTTTATGCAGCCTGAAACCTCCATTTTATTTTTTAGTAGCCAAGTTGCATGCTTCACACTGAGCCAGCTTGTTAGCAATCAGCTTTCTACACTATTTTCACACGTGCTGTTTATTTATTTCCTGTCTGTGACTTAGACATTGTTTTTTTCTTACGTGAATTTTTTTTTATTTTCAACCCACTTCTATGTCTTTACTAAGTTAATTTTGAATGTTTTTCACTTTCTGGAGTTCCCAAGTCCTGCTGAATTTTACAGATTTATAATTCTTCCCATTCCTTTTTCTGTGGTATTTAATAGAATGTTGTCATGTAGGCAGAGCAAGATTCATTTAAGTTGAGTGGAGAGGTGTTTTCTATGGTATTCAGGGGTTGGATCCACCTAATAAACTTGCAAACTATACATCCAGCTTGCTAATGAGAATTTCATGGGGGTTTTATTGGGTGCTTGGCTGAAGTCAAGATATAGTAGATCTGCAGCTTTCTCACAATTTGCTGAGGAATTAATAGATTAAAGGAACAGAATGAAATTAGCCAGAGTTTTTTCTAAGCTAACATCTAGATGTCACTACATTATTTTCATAGTGTTTGCATTTAAAGATTTGCTCTGAATCCTTCCAGGGGATTCATATGGATTGATCTTTGGGTTCTTTTCCTTTTGCTCTTTTTGGTTCATTTTTGAAGACTCATATGTGATCTTTGAATTTCAACATTGTTCAGTCTTCCCAATTTTGATGAAATGCAACTCTGATTGTCCCAAGGATGCATAGTGTTGGTCATCCTGGCCGGAAGTTTTGATGAAATTAATATCAGGCCGATATATTGTCCTTCCTTTCCCCAATAATGGGGTGTATTATGAATGGAAAGAGATGATCATGGGGATGAGAATGGAATAAATTCTTCTAAGGAAGATGGGTCTAATAAGTTTTGCTTATACAGCACTGAATTGAAGTGCACTTTAGCCTAACAAGATATGCAAATCAAGCCTCTGGTTGATGGTTTAATATAGTTTATTTTGTATGCATTGCAAACCCAGAAAATTAAAGTGTCACCTGGCAGAACCCAGAAAGTAGGCATTTCTTTCCCTCTGGAACAGTTTCCTTCCAGAGATTCAAACAGATGTTACCCTGGTTTTAAGTAAGTCTTGAAGACCTGACTCTTTACTCACACTTGGTCAACCTTTTGGAGAACATATGTGATCTTGAGGGTTTTATTGCTCTTGTGGATATTTGTCATTTGTTCCTTCTGGTTATAATGTATCTACTTTGTAATATTGTGCTCTGCCCTGAGTGGTTATTATGGAGTCAAGCAGCCTTAGACATGCACAATACAGTAATTTTCATCCCTTCCTCTCAGTTACCTAAAGAAGGGAATGATAGCATGTTCACAAACCAATGTCTTGGCTGGATGGAGACTAAAACCTGCTGCCACTTCAGGAGCAGATTACTGCTATTAACTACTAAATGCAGGATTAAGTATGATAGTGGTGGAAGTGACTCAATGTTAAGAGCAAAAGTTGCACTTCCACCCTTCAGAATGAATTATAGCAAGAACATGATTGCTATTGGCCACTGTGAGAACAGACTGCTGGACTAGAAGGATCAGGAATCTGATCCAGAAAGACACACATTATGTTCTGATACCTCCTTTGGGACCCTTGAAATTGTAGTGACTATTTCCATTCAGCTATAAAAAATGAATTGAATATAATAAAGATGCATTTATTAATGCTATCTATGTATTCTTTGTTATTCAGATAAAATGTAGAATTATGGAATATTATAATTAGCACATAGAGAGCTAGTTAGGTGTAGTGGTTAATTGTGCCAGATTAGAAACCAGCAGAAGAATGTGAGTTGTATAGGTGATCCTCATTTATTGAATTGCATACTTTATTTGGCCGAGTGTGGTTAAACACAAGGAATTTGTCTCTGGTACTACAGAAGCATTCAGTGTACGTGCAAAGCAAGGGAGAGAATCACCATCGTAAAACCAACAAAAGGGAGAAGTGTAGAAGATAACAAGGTTAAATAATACTATGGCTACACTACATGGGTTAATATACATAGACATTAGACAGAACTTCAAGAATTCAGTGTTCAGCAGAGTGATGGCAAGAGGGAAAAAACTGTGCCTGTATCTAGTTGTCTTGGTACACAACTATGGTACGTAGACACAGGGACAGGGTTGTTGTTTTTTTCCTCCTCGTGCCACTTGTTTAACTAGCACTTGTTCAGTGACCATTCAGACTTACAACAATGCTGCACAAGTAGTTAGGACAAAGTCCTCATACTTGTGTCATTCACAACACCCTGCGATCAACCTGATCACAATCCGGGATCTTAGCACAAAGTTGGTCCATCTCTCTCAGCCCTAGGAAAAAGGCAACGGCAAACAATTTCCAAATGTGTTGCCCAGGAAACTCCGTGGAAAGTCATGTGTTGAGACTGACTTGAAGCCTTGGCCTGCTTCCCCCTCCCCCTCCCCATATATATAGTTAACTACTTTTTCATGGAAATTTGCATACATTTTAAAACAAATCATTGTAACTCCTCGCATGATCAGCCAGTGCTATTTCCCCAACCTGGATGAGCTTGCAAGTTATTCGTTCCCTTTCTCTCCATGCTTGGAGACGAAGACAATATCATCCGGGTTGTTAGGAAATGTTCCTGGACACTGATCATGATTTTTCCACTTTTTTCTACTTCCCACAAGGAGAGGAGGTCCTGGCTTCTGTCCCTCTAAAGCAAGGCTCTCCGATCTTGGCAACTTTAAGACTTGTGGATTTCAACTCCCAAGAATTCCGTGCCGGCTGGGGAATTCTGGGAGTTGAAGTCCACAAGTCTTATTTCATGAATGGCTCCTTTGATGGGCAGAAAAGAAGCAACAGGCATGGCTTGGCCCCTGTGGGCAGCCTCTGTCTCTGAGAGAGATGCATCATTTCAATAATGCTTGAGGAAAACAGGAACTCCCCCCCCCCCCAAATTTGTTGTCCCTCCTTCCCAATTGTTCCGTCCCAACATGTTTTCTTATCTCTGTTAACAACAGAAAACAATAGATTCTTTGGAATGCAGGGTGGGAATTTATCATTCATTGGAGGATGTGTATTTTTGGTGTATTGTGTGTAAAGGATGTTTGGATGTATATACTGTACAGCAGGGATGTCAAACTCAATTTCATTGAGGGCCGCATCAGCATTGCGGTTGCCCTCGGGTGTGTGTGTGTGTGTGGTCTACTGGGTGGGTGTGGACAGAGTGGGTGTGGCCTATTGGGTGGGCATGGCCAGCTCTACATCGTTCACGTCAAGGGTGCCTGTGGGGGCCTGGGCAGGAGTGGAACAGATCTGAGGGTCTCTGACAGAAGGGGGTGGGACCGGGGCAAGTGCCAAGGCATGGTCCACTGGAGGAGCCTCACTCCCTGCTGAAACCCCTCTGCCGGAGCCCATCAAGCCGGATATGTGAAGTAGGCAAGGGCCATTTGCTGGCCACTTCCAGGCGATGGTGCATTTCTTCATTCCTCACAAAGGGTGACACCTCCCCAGCATGCATTCAGGGGACGGGACCAATGTGGCAGGGGCTGGTTCCTCGTTGTTTCCAGACGGCCTTGTGGAGCTAAGACTGAATGCGTTTCAGCATAGATGGCCACCACAAAATTGTACATGGGCTCCCGGCCGGCCTGGGCCCAGGGCCAAGGCAGCGGGGGCCGTTCCCTCACTGTTTCCAGGATGGCTTCGTGGGCCACATCTGGCCCCCAGGCCTTGTGTTTGACATGTCTGCTGTACAGATATGTATGTGATACGTATATTTTCGGGAAGGGGAGGTGACTGGACCGTAAGTCAGAAATACGGCGGATGTTTTGTGATATGTCCCTGTAAGGAAGGTGTAATTTTTAATGCTCACGTTATAGGGGGCATTGAGAATACAGTATTTTGTTGTGAAAGAAATGTGGATGCACATGGTCTAAATCCCAAAGGTGCTTTTTCGAAAGGCAACTGGACTATTTTGGTTTAGCCTGAAGACGTTTCGCTTCTCATCCAAGAAGCTCCCTAAAGTTCTTCTTCAGAACTGAAGAATCTTCTTGGATGAGAAGTGAAAAGTCTTCAAGAAAACAAAGAAAGGCCACCTTTGTTTAAGCACCTTCAGAACAACCATGACCTACATGACTGAGAATCTCCATAGACATGGTCGAAATGTCTTACATATAGAGAAAATACTGCATTGAAGTGGCAACGCAGACTTTGCTTAAGGAAAATTGTGCACAAATGTAGTACCTAGACCAGTGATGGTGAACCTTTTAGAGACCGAGTGCCCCAAAACCGCCTCTGCCCCCCCCTCCGGTCCCCGCCCCTGTACCCCCTATCCCGCCCCATCCCACCCCTGCCCCACCCACCCGCAGGGCCACCCACCGCCTCCACGGCCCGGCGCAGATTGCCCAGGCATCCCAGCAGCCCCATGGTGGTCATGCCCTCTGCCCGCACCCTGCAGCATCAACTGCGTGCGACAGGGCACCAGGGCGGTGTCTTATCCCCACTGGCTGGCTGCCATGTCCTTGGCTGTGCTGCTCCGCGCAGGCCGTGCTTGGGGATGACTTTCTTTCCGGGGGGCTGCTGGTGAGGGGGCCGTGGGGGGAGGCGGGGCAGGGGCAATGGTGCATGTGCCCACAGAGAGGGCTCTGAGTGCCGCCCCTGGCACGTGTGCCATAGGTTTGCCACTACTGACCTAGACATTTGTAAGAGATGCTTTGCTAGCTCTGGATATTTTAAATTGTCTTCTGTTGGGCACTAGCTTTCTTATCCTGAGCTAAAGATGATTGATATTTTGAAGAGTGGAGAAAGGAAATTTACGACAGAAGTATAGTTCTTCCTTAGTTCACCTGTGACTTGGGTTCTCTGTGGGCTGTTTTACAAAGGACCATTTTTTCTTCCTCGTTTTTGTGTTGTATGTAAAGGATGGAGAAATACTTGTGCTTCCTATTATGTCATAGGTAAAGAGCAGGAATCCAGCTGCCAAAAAAGCCAACACAGTGCTAGGCTGCATTAACAGAGGGATCGAATCAAGATCACGTGAAGTGTTAATACCACTTTACAAGGCCTTGGAATACTGCATCCAGTTTTGGTCACCACAATGTAAAAAAGATGTTGAGACTCTAGAAAGAGTACAGAGAAGAGCAACAAAGATGATTAGGGAACTAGAGGCTAAAACGTATAAGGAACGGTTGCTAGAATTGGGTATGTCTAGTTTAATGAAGAGAAGGACGAGGGGGGACAGGATAGCAGTGTTCCAGTATCTCAGGGGCTGCCCCAAAGAAGAGGGAGTCAAGCTATTCTCCAAAGCACCTGAAGGCAGGACAAGAAGCAACGGATGGAAACTAACCAAGGAGAGAAGCAACCTAGAACTAAGGAGAAACTTCCTGACAGTGAGAACAATTAACCATTGGAACAACCTGCCTCCAGAAGTGGTGAATGCGCCAACACTGGAAGTTTTTAAGAAGAAACTGGACAGCCATTTGTCCGAAATAGTATAGGGTTTCCTGCCTGAGCAGGGGGTTGGACTAAATGACCTCCAAGCTCCCTTCCACTTTATCATCATCATCATCATTATTATTATTATTATTATTATTATTATTATTATTATTATTATTATTATTATTATTATATGGAGGAAAAGCATTTGCTCAACTTCCAAGATAGTAGAGAAATAGTTTTATCCTTGAATACGTTTTATTCAATCTAAGCTTTTGCTCTTAGATTAATTGTATTGTGTATACCATAATACAGTAGTTTTTAGTCTTTTAGGCTGGAGAAGTTTGTACTTGTAAACATGTTATTTATGTCATTATATAATGGCTCATTATGCTAGATTTGGGATTCTGCAGAATATCCAGTTCATAGAAAGTCAGACTGTTGGAGCTCAGTGACAAATAACTTTTGGGAGAAGCTGAATTCAAGGCAGGGGGGACAGTTTCAGAACACAAAACTGCTCCGTTTTTCTACCCCTCCAGGAATAGCCATTTTAAAATTCTGTCTGTTAAACGCCGCCGCCTGTCTGTAAATAGGGCACAGATGAACTTAAGTTCCTGATTTCCATCTTTAAAAACCACAGTTTTCAGATTAAGCAGAAACCCATTTTGCAGAAAGGTGGTTTGGTGACGGTAGCGTACGAAGGGGAAAAAAATTTTTTTTTTCAAGAGCCCAGCTTAAAAGCAGAAGTGGTTTCTGAATCTCAAAATACACTGCATACATTAACTTTGCTGCCTAATGCCTGGTGGGCTCATTATAATTTTATCTCCGCATTCACCATTTTGCTCATTCTACACCTGGATTCATTTGCTTTCTTCTAGAGCAGTCTTAGCTCTAGCCTTAGCAACTTGAAGAGGCGTGGAGTTCAATTTTGGGGAATTTGAGGTGTTGAAGTCCAAATATCTAAAAGTTCCTAAGGTTGAGAAGCACTTATCTAGAATCTTAGTGATTGTGAGAAGCTGTTTTAATTCACCTGGAGGGAGCCAGATATAGGTCTGATGTATGCCTTGAAAACAAGAGCTGTGTTTAAATTAGATTGTGGAAAAAAAAGGTCTTTGAAATACTGACATTATTATACTGGATGGCTACTAAGGCATCAAGTAAAATTATTAATTAGATATGTGTTCATGCAGTTCCTCTTTCTGCTTGATGCTTTTTGGTCATCTGTTGTTGTTGTTGTTAGTTGCGAAACCGTGTCCGACCCATCGTGACCCCATGGACAACGTTCCTCCAGGCCTTCCTGTCCTCTACCATCTTCTGGAGTCCATTTAAGCTCACGCCTCCTGCTTCAGTGACTCCATCCAGCCATCTCATTCTCTGTCGCCCCCTTCTTCTATTGCCCTCCATCTTTCCCAGCATTAGGCCCTTCTCCAGTGAGTCCTTCCTTCTCATTAGGTGGCCAAAGGATTTGAGTTTCAACTTCAGGATCTGGCCTTCTAAAGAGCAGTCGGGGTTGATCTCCTCTAGGACTGACCGGTTTGATCGCCTTGCAGTCTAGGGGACTCGCAGGAGTCTTCTCCAGCACCGTAGTTCAAAGGCCTCCATTCTTTGGCGCTCAGCCTTTTTTATGGTCCAACTTTCACAGCCATACATTGCAACTGGGAAAACCATGGCCTTGACTATACGCACTTTTGTTGGCAGGGTGATGTCTCTGCTTTTTAGCATGCTGTCTAGATTTGCCATAGCTTTCCTCCCCAGGAGCAAGTGTCTTCTAATTTCTTGGCTGCAGTCCCCATCTGTGGTGATCTTGGAGCCCAGGAAGATAAAATCTGTCACTACCTCCATTTCTTCCCCATCTCTTTGCCAGGAGTCGAGAGGGCCGGATGCCATGATCTTGGTTTTCTTAATGTTGAGTTTCAAGCCAACTTTTGCACTCTCCTTCTTCACCCGCATCAAGGTTCCTCTTCACTTTCTGCCATTAGAGTGGTATCATCTGCATATCTTAGGTTGTTGATATTTCTCCCGGCAATCTTAATTCCAACTTTTGAATCATCAAGCCCTGCCTTTCTCATGATGTGCTCTGCATAGAAGTTAAATAGGCAGGGCAACAGAATACAGCCTTGCCAGACTCCTTTCCCAATTTTGAACCAGTTGGTCATCTGAGATGACCCAAATTGATCATCTGGGTTCTTAGGTTGGGAGTTAATGCTGTGAGTAGCTACATTCCTTCTTATGATTTTAAACAGAGCCTGGCCTTTAACACTCAAAGGGGCATAAGGATTGGACCAAAGAAACTATCCACAGATAGCTATTTCCCCCTAGTCATCTTGCAATCTTGTCTGATAAGGGGAGAGAAGAAACACCTCTGATGCCTGGGCACCAAGCAGTGTGAAGGTGTGGGCTTCTCTAAGTGCAAGAGGATCTAAATGCTGTGTGTATACTGTACATATGTTTTGCTTTTCTTTGACCAACATTTCCATGTGTGGTATGTGCTTGAGAGGTTTCACTTTTTTTCCAGTCAGTGTAGTTTGTGTATGATCCCTTAGCTTGCTTTTATTAGATCAACATGGTGGTTACTCTGCCAGATACGTTGTAGTATATAATGTGATGTTTATAAAATTTACAGTAAGGAAGTAAAAAGCATGTTTGAGAGTCACCATTGGTTCAGATCTTCGTATAAATGTGCATTTTCTGAAGATTTTTTTTTCCAGCCAGGTTTCTAACCCTGAATATATATATTTTTTTTAAAAAAAAAAAAGCTTGGAAGATACGAAAAGTAGGGATCAGGATATATGGTGGCCTTTATATAATGCCATACAAATTAAAATATGCTCGTGGGAGTCCCAAATATTTCTGATCTGTAGAAAATCTTTATAAAGAAAAAAGATACCATAAAGCAGGGGTGTCAAACTCAATTTCACTGAGGGCTGCATCAGCATTGCGTTTGCCCTCAGGGGGCCAGGTGGGTGTGGCCAGGGTGGGTGCGGCCTACTGGGTGGGCATGGATGGAGTGGGTGTGGCCTACTGGGTGGGCGTGGCCAGCTCTACATCATTCACGTCAAGGGTGCCTGTGGGGGCCTGGGCAGGAGTGGGACAGATCTGAGGGTCTCTGGCAGAAGGGGGTGGGACCGGGGCAAGCGCCAAGGCATGGTCCATTTCTTCATTCCTCACAAAGGGTGACCCCTCCCCAGCATGCACTCAGGGGGCAGGGCGGCCTTGTGGAGCTAAGACTGAATGCGTTTCAGCATAGATGGCCACCACAAAATTGTACATTGGCTCCCGGCCGGCCTGGGCCAGGGCCAGGGCCAAGGCAGCGGGGGCCGTTCCCTCACTGTTTCCAGGATGGCTTCGCAGGCCACATGAAACCACTTCGCGGGCCGCATCCGGCCCCCGGGCCTTGTGTTTGACATGTCTGCTATAAAGATTCCCAAGGAAGAAAAAACTCTGGAACCATTTTGCAGTTCTACATTATATGTAAATTAGTGCCGCACTATATATTATTTCCAGCATCATATTTTCATGGCTTTTACGATGAAGGGTCAATATTTTGTAAATATTTGCTTATTCAGCAGTATGGTGTTTTGAACAAAACTAAAAAAAACACATACTTACAAAGTTTGCGATAACTTAAAAGCCAGGAAAAAAAACCCCCAAATTCTTACATTAAATATTCTACATTAGTATCAAAATTATAACAGTTTGGTATAAAAACAGGAAGGAAGGATTTAAATCTGCATGGTGTCTGTAGTGACAAAAAAAATGTTTTACAGCAATTTTCCCAGGCTTCGAAGTAATCTTTCGTCTTTGGGGAGAAAATTGTACAAACCACATCATGGAATAAAAAAAAAACCTTTTCTCATCCAGCCTTGCTTTTGAAAATAATGGGACTCCTATGATGAACACAGTTATGATTACTCCTCAAGGAGGCAGCTCTTCCCTTGCACAAGTAGCTAGGCAACTAACTGCCTGTATATAGCCCTCCTTTAATATAGGTTCATATACACTTTGGCGCCAGAGATACCTAGTGCTAACTTCCCTTCCCCCAATGGGTTCCTATTTATGCAGTATAGTTCATGTTTCTTCCTTACAGAAGTTTATTCAGAATAGAAGAGGAATAGGAATAGAATACAATAGAATACAATAGAATAGCAGAGTGGGATGGGACCTTGGAGGTCTTCTAGTCCAGCCCCCTGCTCAAGCAGGAGAAGCTATACCAGTGGTGGCGAACCTATGGCACGCGTGCCAGAGTGGTACTCTGAGCCCTCTCTGTGGGCACACGTGCAGTTGCCCCAGCCTCACCTCCCCCCGTGACCCCCTCCTCACCAGCAGCCCCTCTGGAGGAGAGTCTCCCCCGAGTGTGGTCCACGCGGAGCAGCGCAGCCAAGGTCATGGCAGCCAGGCAGCGTGGACAAGACTCTCTCCTCATGCTCCATCACGCACAGTTGATGCTGCGGGGCGCGGGCAGAGGGCATGGCCGCCATGGTGCTGCTGGGCTGCCTGGGCAATCTCCGGCGGGCCCTGGAGGCGGTGAGTGGCCCTGCGGGCGGTGAGTGGCCCTCCGCTGGAGGCGGAGCAGGTTTTTGGGCACTCGGTCTCTAAAAGGATCGCCATCGCTGATTATACCATCTCAGACAAGTGACTGTCCAGTCTCTTCTTAAAAACCTCCAGTGTTGGAGCATTCACAACTTCTGGAGGCAGGTTGTTCCACTGATTAATTGTTTTGTCAGGAAATTTCTCCTTAGTTCCAGGTTGCTTCTCTCCTTGATTAGTTCCCATCCGTTGCTTCTTGTCCTGCCTTCAGGTGCTTTGGAGAACAGCTTGACTCCCTCTTCTTTGGGGGCAGCCCCTGAGATATTTATCCTACTGCCTTGTCTACACTGAATGCTATCTCATATACTTTTAGGAAATGGAGATATATGGGATAATACAAGTTGGTGCCTTTCAGATTTGCTAGTATGCATTTTGTAATTAGGTGGGCATTGCTAGCTGGGGATGATGAGATCTGTACCTGCAAAACTGATATGTATCTTCTCCAAAAACTCATGCTTTGCCATTGTGACAAATTAAAAATATAATCCATACAGTAGGATCCCCGTGGCCTATATAGGGAGCTGGTTAATCATTAACGTGCAGACTAGCTGGAACTGACTTTCTATTATGGAGGCTGCGCCCGGGACCTTGTTATGTGTTTCAATACTTGTATGACCTTAAGATCTAATTAGGATTGATGATTGAACCTTCTGAACTTAATTACATATGGTAGCCCAAATGTTGTATCATTAAAATTATTTAACTATTGTCAATCTTAGCAGTTTTTTACTTTTTTCCCTGATTTGAGTTGAATAAAGTAAGGAAAGCTTGCCGTTGCTGGTGGATCTTCCTTTTGCCTATATGTCTGTTTGTTGTTGTTGTTTTAATTGTTCAGTAAAAAAGTTGCAGCAGGTGTGCAATTAATGATGTTTTTCTGGAAGGCTGCTCAGCTGCGATGCTGTGTACTAGATGATGGCATTTATTTAGTAGGTCATAATTAGAGTCAAAGTATATCCCTCATTTAAGGCAGCGAAGCTCACGTGGAATGCTTCCATTTCAGCCCAATTTTTAAGGCTGTGAAATGTGTGAAGCAAGACACCGTGGGAGTAGATTCGCACGTTATGCTGAGTAATAGTGTGGCTTGTTCTGGCTTCGGCTTACAGATATGGAATAACAATTATTAAAATTTAACACATGTGCCCCACCTTCCCCTAAAGTCCCTAGAACGGTCTAGGCCAGCTTATTGATTGATTTGATTTCTCTATTGTTTTTCTTGTTACATCAGCAGGCTGTTGGTCAGTGACCTTTTTAAGGGCTGCTTCTTGACTGCAGTGTTTCTCAACCTTGACAATTTTAAGGCATGTGGACTTCAACTCCCAGAATTCCACAGCCAGCAATGCTGGCTGTGGAATTCTGGGAGTTGAAGTCCACATGCCTTAAAATTGTCAAGGTTGAGAAACACTGTTCTTGAGGAAGAGCAAGCAGTTCGGTCTGGCTGCAATAGCAAAAGCACTTAGACTTAGATCCTGCTTCAAGGTGCTTTACAGCCCTCTCTAAGTGGTTTACACTTTACAGAGTCAGCCCCTTGCCCCCAACAGTAGTAGTAGCAGTAGTAGTAGTAGTAGTAGTAGTAGTAGTAGTAATAATAATAATAATAATAATAATAATAATAATAATAATAATAATAATAATAATAATAATAATAAAAAATTGGAAGGGACCTTGGAGGTCATCTAGTCCAACTTCCTGTTCAGGCATGAACTCCTATACCAGTGATGGTGAAACTTTTAGAGACCGAGTGCCCAAACTGCAACCTAAAACCCACTTATGTATTGTCGGGTGCCGGGTGGGTGTGGCCCATTGGGTGGGTGTGGCCAATTGGGTGGACATGGTCCATTGTGTGGGCGTGGCTGCAGTGGTAACGGCAGAACTGGGTGGGACTAAAAAGTTCAATCAATTCCAACTTTGCGAGTTCTTTTTTTTCCCCGCGAGAAGTTGAAATTGATTGATTAATTGAACTTTTTTTTTTTTGCACATAGCGGCGGAGGCCTAAAGCGAAAAGGTTTTATAAAACCCAGCTGAAGGCCTAGGACTGGGGCAATGGTGCGTGTGCCCACAGAGAGGCACGCATGTGGCACGCATGCTATAGGTTCGCCACCATGGCCGTATACCATTTCAGACAAGTGGCTGTCCAGTCTCTTCTTTAAAACTTCCAGCGTTGGAGCATTCACCACTTCTGGAGGCAGGTTGTTCCACTGGTTAATTGTTCTCACTGTCAGGAAGTTTCTCCTTAGTTCTAGGTTGCTTCTCTCCTTGATTAGTTTCCATCCATTGCTTCTTGTCCTGTCTTCAAATGCTTTGGAGTTTCGACTGTGTTGAGAAACACCAATTTATTTTGCAAGATAAATTATTAAATGCACACCTATGTAGTTTTGTGTAATTATACAGTGGTCAAATATTGAGAACTAATTGTTGGTTTTGGGGGGTAGAGGTCAAACCTTGGGTCCCTCTTTTGTGGTGTCTCAGAGCCCAACTGTCTTCCCATTTCTGTTTATATCTATCTCAAACTGCTAGGTCAGGGGTAGGCAACCTTGGCTCTTTTATGACTCGTGGACTGGCTGGCTCGGGAATTCTGGGAGTTGAAGTCCATGAGTCATAAAAGAGCCAAGATTGCCTACTCCTGTGCTAGGTGAAGTCATCTTCTGGCATGGGGTGAATTCTGTTACTAAGCGATGCAGTCGTAGAGCGTAGCAATATAACATGACCACATTGCTTAACAATGGCAATCTCAGTAGTTCCTGGTGCCATCATTAAGTGAGGTTTATAGGTTGTGAAGAGAGGACTTTCTCACAACTTCCTGCCAGCTTTGAACAACTAGTCCAGTGGTTCTCAACCTGTGGGTCGGGACCCCATTTGGGGTCGATCGACCATTTCACGGGGGTCGCCAAGCAAGGTTGTCCGCCATTTTTTTTGTCTGCCATTTTTTTTGTCCGCCATTTTTTTTCCCTTTTCCAGCGGGTGCCTTACCTCCCTTGGGCTGGGCCAGCTAGTGGTCGGCCTGCTCCGTCTCTGCCGCTTGCCAGCTACGCCTCGGCCAGCGCAGGGGGCGGAACCACGCATGCGCGGCGCTCCCGGGCAGGGAAAGTCCTCGACTTACGACCGGTTGGGTAGTCCTCGACTTACGACTGGTTTAGTCCTCAACTTACAACCGGTTTAGTCCTCAACTTACGACCGGTTGGGGTCACGGCATTAAAAAGGTTGAGAACCACTGAACTAGTCAGTGGTGAAGCTATCAGGAAGTTGCAAGCTCCAGGTGGCAGGCTGCTGGGGGAGGGTTTGTAAGGGTGTGCAGGTAGCCGTCATGAGTGCAGTGGGGGATGGGGTGGTGGCTGCCAGGCGGGGGAGACTTACCTGAGTGATTTACAACCGGCCAGTTGCCCCATTCATTTTGCTTGTGGGAAGCTGGCAGGAAAATTGCGAACATAGACTGTTGCAACCATAATAAATGTGAGCCAGTTGCCAAATGCCTGGATCATGATCACCTGAATGCTGGGATAGCTGGAACTTTGAGGACTACTTGTACTTTCTTGAAATCTTCCCTCTGTGGGGGTGTGGAGGGGATGAAAGGGGAGACAAAGAGGAGATTGCCTACAGAAATTGATTTTTTTGTATACTGCAGAATGGAGAGATTGAAGAGGAAGGGATTTCAAGAGAGTAAGCTATTTGCTTAGTGCACCTGCAGCTTCTCAACCCAGGGTTGCTGGCGCTTACCCCATTGCGTTCGATGTGTACAAGAACCCTAAGGCCCCAGAGGAGTGTTTCTCAACATCGGCATCTTTAAGATGTGTGGACATCAACTCCCATAATTCTCCGGCTAGCATGCTCATGACCTTACATCCTAAATGTGTAATAAATTATAATTTTATTTCTTCATTCTGCATTAACTCTGCTTCTTGCAAGCTAATTGGGAAGCGTGCAGATGGTGATCACATATCGGCAGGCCACTGCAGTGGTCATCAGTACTGAGACTAGAGTCAGAGTGGCAATTATACAAAATGTTGGGTTCAGGGTTCTGTTTTGCTTTTACCTAGCCCAGGGGTAGGCAACCTTGGCTCTTTTATGACTCGTGGACTTCAACTCCCATGGCTCAGCTTGGAAATCTCTCCCTTTCCCCTCAGCGTGGCTGGCTCAGGAATTCTGGGAGTTGAAGTCCACAAGGCATAAAAGAGCCAAGTTGCCTACCCCTGGACTACCCCCTTTACTTCCCCAGTCATGGAGTCATGGAGAGCAAAGGAGCACCCCGTTTATAGGCAGTTCTCGGGAACGCCCCTTCCCTGTCCCCTCAGTTAGACATAACAATATTGTAATAGTGTGAGAACCAAGGTTTTTTGAAATAAGAGATGATAAGAAATGGGTTGGAGAACTGGAGGGAAAGCCTGCATTTCAAACTAATTGGGGAATGTGATTTATGACTGTTAATTAGAGCAGTGGTTCTCAACCTGTGGGTCGGGACCCCATTTGGGGTCGATCGACCATTTCACGGGGGTCGCCAAGCAAGGCTGTCCGCCATTTTTTTTGTCCGCCATTTTTCCCCCCTTTTCAGGCGGGTCCCTTGGGCTGGGCCAGCTGGTGGTCAGCCAGCTCCGTCTCTGCCGCTTGCCAGCTACGCCTCGGCCAGAGCAGGGGGTGGAACCACGCATGTGCGGCGCTCCCGGGCAGGGAAAGTCCTCGACTTACGACCCACGGCATTAAAAAGGTTGAGAACCACTGAATTAGAGGAAGGAATTGTGCTTTGATACTATGTGCTCAGGGAAAGGGAATTCAGATTTTGGCTTTATGTCATGGTTCCGACAGATGAAACTCTTCAAAGAACTTGGAGGCATTGTTTACCTTAAAGAATCTTTATTCGAGTCAGCACGTACATCACAAAGCCAAAATCTGGAACAGCTTGCCACCAGAAGTTGTGGATGCTCCATCACTGGAGGCTTTTAAGGAGAGACTGGACAGCCAATTGCCTGGGATGGTATAAGCCAGGGGTAGGCAACCTTGGCTCTTTTATGAGGCGTGGACTTCAGCTCCCAGAATACCTGAGCCAGCCATGCTGAGGGGAAAGGGAGAGGTTTCCAAGCTGAGCCATGCTGGCTCAGGAATTCTGGGAGTTGAAGTCCACGAGTCATAAAAGAGCCAAGGTTGCCTACCCCTGGTCTAGAACCATCAGAGTATTTGGAAGGGTTAGCTCTGGATGTATTGAAAAGTATTTCCTGTGGTTCTAACTAAAATGAATTGATCCTGCTAAAAAATATTTTATTTTTATTTTTTAAATGTATATATGCCACCCATCTCGCCGCTAAACAATTCTAGGCAGATGTCAGCATAGTTGCTGAGTTTTGGAGAAAGTAGTGGACTATATAAACGTGACAAAAGCTACAGTTTTCAGAGGGTAACAGTCTCTGGAATTATATACCAAGCACATAGAATTTAACAACTGGACAACCTAAATGGATTCTCCATGTATAGCTGAAAGACAAATATTGCCATATTTGAAAGATAAAAGTGTGGCCCCATTTACTCAATGGATTGAAGACCTGTTTACACTTGCTACCTATGAGCGGATTGCCTCTCGACGTAGGCTTTGTATGGATAAATATAAGGAAAGGTCATTTATCATTTATACAGAGTACAGTAGGTGAAAAAAAAGCATGATAGTGATATAAGTGTACTATCTCTGTGTGTATGTATAAAATGTTTTTATTAGATAGTTAAATGTAAAATTGTTTAACAATATATACTCTAGATCAGTGGTGGCGAACCTATGGCATGCATGCCAGAGGCGACACTTGGAGCCCTCTCTGTGTGCACACGTGCTGTTGCCCCATCCTTGCCTCCCCCCATGACCCCCTCCTCACCAGCAGCTCCCCTGGACAGTTGCTCCCGAGTGTGGCCCACGCAGAGCAGCACAGCCAAGGGCATGGCAGCCAGGCAGCGTAGACAAGACTCTGCCCTCACGCCCCATCACGCACAGTTGATGCTGCGGGGTGTGGGCAGAGGGCATGGCCGCCATGGCGCTGCTGTGCTGCCTGGGCGATCTGCAGCGACCTCTGGAGGCAGTGAGTGGCCCTGCGGGCAGGCAGGGTGGGGGCGGGGCAGGGGGTGGGGCCAGTTTTGGGGCGCTCGATCTCTAAAAGGTTTGCCATCACTGCTCTAGTTCTTTTTGTTGTATTTTTTCATTAATTTGTAAAGCATTTGTTAGGCATTTTCTCATAATGTAGATGTATTTTTGTATTTTGTTTGTTTTGCTTTTGCTCTTAACTTTGAAAGGGATGCAAAATGTATACACACCCACCCACCTTGAATCTAACAAATCCACGCAGTGCTGTGCATATGTGTATAGAAGATCTTTCCCACTGCTCCTTTTTTGAACTGGTATAACTACAAAAAATGTGTACTCACAGATGGTCTGTGCTCACTCATTCACTGCAGCATGCTCCCCCCCAAAAAAAAATATATATGGAGAAATGGTAGTAGCTGCCTCTTCCAAATGAAGGTGATAACGGCAGTTTCTCCAGTGTTTTTTTTTTTATTAGCTTTGGGCTCTGTCTCCTCACTCCCCTAGGATGTGTTCTTTTCTAAAAAGAAAATGAAAGCATCAAGACTCTTCTGCAAAAGAAGTTAACTATTTTTTTTCTTTTCCTTTAACTTTCAGATGAGATGTTCAGCACTGTGTGATCATCTGATAATTCCTAGAAGAGGAAGAATTTGCTGCACGTGGAGGAAAACTTCCTGTTGTTAAAAAAAAGTAAGTCAACCCCTCTCCCCGTCATCCATTTGATTTCCCTTCCCTGCAAATAGCCATCGAGATATGCCGAATTAAGTTATCCAGTTTTCAGTTTTTGAAAAACGTAGAATGGCATGCACCCCATTTAGTTTAGGTATTGGTAGATTTACTTTTTCATTCACTTCCCTAAAGCAGGGATGTGCCTCGCCCTTCCTTTTGTGGTCCAGGATGGTTGGGGCCAAAAATTGAGAACCTCCTTGGATTTGGGGAGGGGGGGATTTAAGAGGCACTGTAACTTTTGGCAATGCTGAAAGCATCCATTCACGCTGAAACTACTTCTTAAAGACAAGCTCCTTTAAATATGTAAGTTGCAATCTGTGGCATTCTCCAGTACAGGAGATGGAGAATCCACCAATGGGTTTTCTCTGTCTGCCTGCTCTTGAGACCAAGTAGCCAAACTTGACACGCCCCCTCTTGCTAGGAGACCCAGTCTTGACTTGGTTTCAAGCTCTTGAAGACGTGTCAGGGTTGGCTCTCTCAGCAGATTAGCAGGTAGAAACCTATTGGTGAATTCTCCTTTATTAATAATATCCATCAATAACTGTAATACTTAGAATATTATAATACTTATATAATATATATATATATTATATATATGTAGGTCTTTGGTTATTCGGGTTTTCTCCCGCGTAAAATTGGAAGTGTCTTGGCGACGTTTCGACGAAGTCCCATTCGTCATCTTCAGGCTGGTGTTTTCAGCTTCGTGCTTCTAGGAGTAATGTGTGATTGCAGCTGTTTCTTCCTTTTAACTTCACACATTTAACTTCCTTTTAACTTCACACATTACTCCTAGAAGCACGAAGCTGAAAACACCAGCCTGAAGATGACGAATGGGACTTCGTCGAAATGTCGCCAAGACACTTCCAATTTTACGCGGGAGAAAACCCGAATAACCAAAGACCTACATACAAACACCCGCGAAAACCTCAGAAAACAAATATAATATAATAATATAATATAATAATATAATATAATATAATATAATATAATATAATGTAATGTAATGTAATGTAATGTAATGTAATGTAATGTAATGTAATGTAATATAATATAATTAATATAATATAATATAATATAATATAATATAATATAATATAATATAATATAATATAATATAATATAATATAATATAATATAATATAATATAATATAATATAAATATATACTTCGCTTCCGCAGACGCCTCCTTTGGTCGGAGGGTCCTCCAGCAGGTGGTCTCCGGGGACGTAGATCCGGCCTTATCTGTTTCCCACCCATCGGGACAGTGAGTCTTTGGTATGTCCCATTGGTGGATTCTCCATCTCCTGTACTGGAGAAGAGGTGTTGTCTTACCTGAACGCCTTTTCTCAGTACGGAGATGGAGAATCCACACCCACCCTTTAGGTCAGTTAGGCCAGTATTAAGGGGTTGAGAGCCAACGCCTCGTACAGCATCAGCCACTTTCGCCCTCATCAAGACTGGATCTCCTAGCAAGAGGGGGCGTGTCAAGTTTGGCTACTTGGTCTCAAGGCAAGCAGACAGAGAAAACCCATTGGTGGATTCTCCATCTCCGTACTGAGAAAAGACGTTCAGGTAAGACAACGCCCCTTCCAATAGAAGAGAATATGTAGAGTTCAGTTGTGACGTCCTTGGTGCTCTCTGAGTTTGGTAGTTTGTAGATGTTTCATTACCCAACTAGGTTTCATCATCAGTGTGAGGAAATGTAGGGTTTGATCCCTGTTTATATACAGTACCAGCGTTGGTGGGGATGTGGTTTTCTTCTGGGTAGTTCCTTGATTAGGATATTGATTTCTGCCTGATTGTTTGTCTAGTGTTAATCCCTGTTTATCTGGGCGTAGATTGCTGGGGAAGATCTGTTCTGTTCTTTTTGTTTTCATTTTAGGGTGGGGTTTTTTTTTTGTCTTTTTTTGAGTTGTGTGTAAATATGGTTTATGTTGACTAATTGGTCTGAATACTATGTTTTCAGGAATTCCCTTGCATTTTTGGATTTGGGTTGGTCGGTTTCCTGTTAATACTATAGATGAGTCTGTCCATGTCTTGTGAGATTAATTTTTTATTGTGTCTTATGACTCCTAATTGGCAGGCTCCTGACTCTGCTAATCTGCCTAGCTCATCCCATATAGCATATATAGTGTCTGTTACAGTCTTTACACTCTATATCAGTGATGGCGAACCTTTTAGAGACCGAGAGCCCAAACTGCAACCCAAAACCCATTTATTTATCGCCGGGTGCCAGGTGGGCATGGCTTACTGGGTGGGCGTGGCTGTGGTGGTCATGGCAGACTGGGTGGGTGTGGCCAAGGTGAGCGTGGTCACCTTGATGTTGCTCGTGGGGAGGGACGCCTGTGGGGGCCGGGCAGGGTTGGGGGAGATCCAGGGGGTCTCTGGCAGGTGGGGCGGTGGGCAGGAGGCTCATCCTGTGGGGTGAGGCGAGGGTTGGCGGAGATCCAGGGGGTCTCTGGCAGGTGGGACGCTGGGCAGGAGGCTCATCCTGCGGGGTGAGGCGAGGGTTGGGGGAGATCCAGGGGGTCTCTGGCAGGTGGGACGCTGGGCAGGAGGCTCATCCTGCGGGGTGAGGCGAGGGTTGGGGGAGATCCAGGGGGTCTCTGGAAGGTGGGACGCTGGGCAGGAGGCTCATCCTGCGGGGTGAGGCGAGGCAGGGCAGGGGTGCCATTGTCGCAGGGCAAAGTGAGGCAGGGGCCAGGGCAGCTGCTGCCCAACACCATCGGCCTCCGCACACAGAGGCCAGCGAGCTCATGGGGGCCGACGGTGTCCGTCAGCAGCCACAGCCTGCCGGCCCCTCAACCGGCACACTCTCGGGCTCTGCAGCCCACCACCAGCAGTTCAGAGAAGCCGCCTCTGAGCTGCATGGGTAGCCGACAACTGAGGAGGCAATGCAGTGCCTGGGAAAAGGAGAGCATGTGAAGCCAGGAGGGATGGGACGGAGGGGAGGGAAACCAGCCGTGCTGGGATGCATCCAGCCACGTGGGACCTCAGTCAGTTAGTGGATGGCTGGTTGAAGAGGGGTGGTTGCTATCTCCGGGGCATGGCACACATGCCAACAGAGAGGGCTCTGAGTGCCGCCTCTGGCACGCGTGCCATAGGTTCGCCACCACTGCTCTATATTGTAGATAACTCCTATTTTTTCTTCTTGGGCTACTGCGTCTTTCAGTTAAGATGCTTGGGAGAGCTTTTGTCTGTGTGTTCCCACGATGTGTGGTTGTAATGGTGGCTTTGAGACTTTTTGACGTAGTGTTGTCCTTTCCATAGCTTGTGTCGGTCATGCTATAGTGGCTTGACTGGACCTTTTGATAAAGTTGGGTGGGTATCCAATTGTGTTGGAGGATATATTATAGGCAGTCTGTTTTCTTTTTCTGGTGCTTTAAGTTGCTAGGTTGTGTTGGTACTTGTCTGAATAATGCTGCTGGGGAAGATCTTTTCTGTTCTTGTGGGAAGATTGGGTTGTTACTTTGGTAATGGAGCATTTGGTTAGGGTGGGTTGCTTCTCAGTAGCTTTGCATTTTTAATTTGCTGTCATTTCCTCTGCTGTTGAGGATACCCAGGAAGGGTGATGTGTTATCATCTCCCCTTTTAAATTTTATTCCTTTGAAGATGATTTTGATTGTCTCGTGTACCTTCTCTCTAGTAGTTGTTCCATTTTTATTATGACAAAGGTGTTGTCTACATCAGTGGTTCTCAACCTTTTTAATGCCGCGACCCCCAACCGGTCGTAAGTCGAGGACTAAACCGGTCGTAAGTCGAGGACTACCCAACCGGTCGTAAGTCGAGGACTTTCCCTGCCCGGGAGCACCGCGCATGCGTGGTTCCGCCCCCTGCGCCGGCTGAGGCATAGCTGGCAAGCGGCAGAGACGGAGCAGGCCGACCACCAGCTGGCCCAGCTCAAGGGAGGTAAGGCACCCGCCGGAAAAGGGGGAAAAAAATGGTGGACAGCCTTGCTTGGCGACCCCCATGAAATGGTCGATCGACCCCAAATGGGGTCCCGACCCATAGGTTGAGAACCGCTGGTCTACATGCTTCTGGTTGTCTGTGTGGGAGTGCTAGACGCCACTTACGGATTCTGAAAGGAGAACTGAGCATGGTAATCCCATGGGTATTAGATTTGATTTGTTCATATATCTGTCCAACAAACTACAAGTTGGTAGTAAAGCAGAGGTTCACGAGGTCCATGCTTCTGGGCATTTTTTTTAAACAATATTTTATTAGGTTTTATCAAGGTAGGGGAGGGATAGGGTCAATATGGGTATTGGGGTTCAGGGTAGGGTTCAGGGATGGGGTTAGGATAAGGGTAGGTACAACAATGGGGTTACCCCCAATAACATTTCCACGCTTTAGCAAGCAGACTATTGTCCGGTATTCAATGACAATAATTAGTATGATAGTAAATGGCTATAATCAATAAAAATAGTGATCATAAAGCATATCAATTAATCAGTAAATATCATTCATCTTGTTAAATTTCACCATTATGTTTCGCTAGTTCGTTTTGCTAACCATTGGTAAAAAATTTCCCATGTTTTAAAATAGACTGAGTCTTCTTTCTCTTTAATTTCTGAAGTTAATCTGTCCATTTCTGCATATTCTAAGATTTTCCTAATTATGATCTCATCAGATGGTGTGTTTTCATTTTTCCAATATTGAGCAAATGCTATTTTTGCAGCTGTCAATACATATAATATTAAATACTCAGTCTCTTTCCCATAATTAGATCCTAATATTCCTAACAAAAACAGTTCTGGCTTAAATTCTATCTGTATTTTAGTCATCTTTTCCAGCCATATATAAATCTTAAACCAAAATTTTTTTTGCACTAGGGCATGCCCACCAGATATGGTAATAGGTACCTGGCTTTTGTTTACACTTCCAACAATTATTCGAAACAAGTTTGGTAGTAAGGCAGATGTTCATGAGGTCCATGCTTCTGGGCATCTTATTTGGCCAGGTCAGATATATTGTCTAGTATTGCTGCCACAAAGTCTTTGCTCTTTCTGGATCTAAGAGCTAGCTTAGATTCTAATTCAACTCTAATCCAGATTCATAGATTCTAATTAGATTCTGCATCTAAAAATGCTACTTAAGCCCCACATGGTCCTACACTTTGTAGGCCCTTCCATGCTCAGCTGACCTTCACTGTCTTTCCAGTGTGGCCCAACGTGAGGCAGCTAACTGCTGGCCATGCCAGGCCTTCTTCATGAGGCCCTGCTTGGATCAGCTGAGACAGCTGATGGCCTCAGGGCTCTACCTCAACCTCAGTACCCCGTCTCTCCTGGGTTAACTTTGCCAAATTATGTGCATGGAAAACCAGATAAATAAAACATGCTGTTCTCCAGCACTGGAGATGGAGGATCCACCCATGGGTAGTAGACTGTATTCCTGCCCAATCAGATTAAGTCAGCCAAAGTTGCCACGCCCGTCCTGGACCATAGATTCCCAGTCTTGACTTAATCTTGCCCATGGACGGACGTACAACTCTGGCTCTTAGGCAGGTATAGTCTTGATCATTGGTGAATCCTCCA
>NW_015388711.1:269588-271999 GCF_001527695.2 Protobothrops mucrosquamatus
TAGTTTAGTTTCTGAGCCAGTACGTCCTATGTCAGTCAATGGCTTCGCTCGCGTCAAGACTGGGAATCTATGGTCCAGGACGGGCGTGGCAACTTTGGCTGACTTAATCTGATTGGGCAGGAATACAGTCTACTACCCATGGGTGGATCCTCCATCTCCGTGCTGAGAAAAGGCGTTCAGGTAAGACAACGCCCCTTCTTATTCATGGAAAATTGCCTCTCTCCCCGAACGCAACAATGTTGTGTTGGTTCTGCTTTTATATTCAGTGGGAAAGAGGAATGGAGGCCGTGACTTTATGGATGAACCATCTTAAGTTTTAAGCTTGATCCTACTTCATAATTAGTCCTCCTTGAGGAGCTTGTTTAAGGGGTTTACCTTTGGCACGAGAAGAGGGATCTCCGAGAGGCACACGCTCTTCCTTGCCTTTATGGGCTTTCACTGAGAAAAGTTTCATCCCTTGAGGTTTTCCTCTCAGTTTCTAGAGCAGGGCTTTTCAACCTTTTCACCCATTGTACCACTTTTAGGATATGGCAATATCCGAGTACCACCAGTCACCTAGTAAGGTGTCAAAAACTTGATGACCAAAAAAAAAAAAAAAGGAAAAAAGTGATAAAGTACAGGTAGTCCTCAACTTACAACAGTTCGCTTAATGACTGTTCGAAGTTACAATGGCACTGAAAAAAGTGCCTCCCAAGCCACAGCCGAGCAAGACACCTCCTGCCCACCCGGCGGCACTCTTCCTTCTGTTCAAGGTTTTCATTGTTGTGAGCATTTCTGTTGGGGATTGGCAGCGGAGGTGGGGGGGTGTTTGGTTTTTATTCCCCCCGTCTGCTGGGTGGTTGCAGCAGGTTTTGGTCACTTCACATGACCCTGGGACACTGTGACCGTCATAAATATGAATCAGTTGCCAAGCATCTGAATGTAAATCACAAGACCCTGGAGAGGCTGCAACATTCCAGCTGATCGGCGCTTCTTCTGGGCTCAGCAGAAGCGCCAGGCTCAGCACCGAGCTCCAGCTGGAGCCTGGCGCTGATCCTGGCGCTTCCGCTGAGCCCTGACAGCCCCGAAGAAGCGCTGATCAGCTGGAAAGCGTCACTGATCCTGGCGCTTCCGCTGAGCCCTGACAGCCCTGCAGCTCCAGCCGTCTCTCGCTCAGGCTTGTGCGGTGCTGCCACCGGTTCAGCTCATTCCCCTCCCCCACTACCACTTTTCTAGGCTGGTCGCCTACCACCTGCCAAGTGCCAATGTACCACAGGTGGTAGCCGTACCACTGGTTGAAAAGCCCTGTTCTAGAGTTCAGTCTAGCATCCAGACTCTGAACTGGAAATGCTGTGAAAAGCCCAATCTTTGAGATAGTAGTAGTAGTAATAGAAGTAGTAATAGTAGTAGTAATAGTAGTAATAGTAGTAGTAGTAGTAGTAGTAGTAGTAATAGTAATAGTAATAATAATAGTAATAATAATAATAATAATAATAATAATAATAATAATAATAATAATAATAATAATAAAGTTGGAAGGGACCTTGGAGGTCATCTAGTCCACCCCCTGCTCAGGCAGGAAACCCTATACCATTTCGGACAAATGGCTGTCCAGTCTCTTCTTAAAAACTTCCAGTGTTGGAGCATTCACAGCTTCTGGAGGCAGGTTGTTCCACTGGTTAATTGTTCTCACTGTCAGGAAATTTCTCCTTAGTTCTAGGTTGCTTCTCTCCTTGATTAGTTTCCATCCGTTGCTTCTTGTCCTGCCTTCAGGCGTTTTGGAGAACAGCTTGACTCCCTCTTCTTTGGGGCAGCCCCTGAGATATTGGAAGACTGCTATCATGTCTCCCCTCGTCCTTCTCTTCATTAAACTAGACATTCCCAATTCCAGCAACCGTTTCTTATATGTTTTAGCCTCCAGTCCCCTGATCCTCTTTGTTGCTCTTCTCTGTACTCTTTCTAGAGTCTCAACATCTTTTTTTTACATCGCGGTGACCAAAACTGGATGCAGGATTCCAAGTGTGGCCTTACCAAGGCCTTGTAAAGTGGTATTAACACTTCACGTGATCTTGATTCTATCCCTCTGTTAATGCAGCCCAGCACTGTGTTGGCCTTTTTGGCAGCTGCAGCACACAGCTGGCTCCTATTTAAGTGATTGTCCACTAGCATCTCCTCCTCTGTTGCAATAGAAGGCTGGTGGGACCTCACTTACAAGTTCCCCCTCCTTGTCCATTGGCGCATAAAAATTTCACCTCGACATTGTGTGCAATATTCAGAAAAACCGAAGGTGTAAAGGACCATGCGCTAGATCAGTGGTTCTCAACCTGTGGGTCGGGACCCCATTTGGGGTCGATCGACCATTTCATGGGGGTCGCCAAGCAAGGCTGTCCGCCATTTTTTTTGTCCGCCATTTTTTTTGTCCGCCATTTTTT
>NW_015388711.1:272346-279644 GCF_001527695.2 Protobothrops mucrosquamatus
ACTTATGACTGGTTTAGTCCTCGACTTACGACCGGTTTAGTCCTCGACTTACGACCGGTTGGGGTCGCGGCATTAAAAAGGTTGAGAACCACTGCGCTAGAGAATAGGACGCACAGTGAGCAATAATAGCATGAGCACCTGTAACCCCAACAGGAAAGGGCCCCTCCTTCTCTTCTCCATTGGCAGGAATGGAACTCCTCAATCCTGCATTCATTTTTGTATTAATATACCATCTATAGCACGCGTGAGCAGTTAATTTTCCCAAATGGGCCACAGGAGAAGCTGGGACTGCTGTGGAGGCCTGCACCAATAGGGCTGTGAAAGTGCCTAGGCATGCACACATGTACATACATAAAATAAAAATAAAAAAGTCGTCTTCAAATTAAAAAAACAATTATTTGCGAGCCAGACTGGGACACCGATGTGGCCTAAAATGCCCAGGTATGATCTATATAGGCTGCCCAATTTCTAACGACTCCAGGCAATTGACAATTTAAAAAGTAAGGGGGAAAAAAAGTCAGAAAATGAAAAGAAAACCTAAGTAGCCCAAAGGCAAATTTATAAAACAAAACAAAACAAAAAAATCCAACCCAAGAGATTGAAACGGAGACCTGAGTGAGCTTTATGCGATAGCAGCAGCGGTGAAGACAAATCCAACAGTCTCCGAGCACACCAGTTTTCCTCCTTTTTGTAGGCACAAAGAAATGGGGGGGATGGGACGTGGTTACGGCCGCCGGGCATCGGATACCTAATGTTGGGAGAAGTGCCATTATTCTAATTCCACCAGACAGGATCATTTTATTGCATTAGGAGAGTTTTCCGGATTATGTTAACGTATTCAGGGCAACAAATAATGGAAGAGCAGATGCACCACAAAATAGCACACTTTTTCTTTTTTGGGGGGGGCGCTGGTAATTATACCCTAATTCCTTTGCAGTCTCTCCTACCTCTGGGACAAAGGCAATAGATTTCTGTTGCCAGAGGTCAGATCCTGCAGAGGCCCTGCAGTCGAACAATAAGGCTTGCCTAGAAATCCTGCAAGATTTCTGTGGTCCATGTCCTGTCTTTTGGTAAAACTTCATTCCTTAGAGATTCCTGGGTGGAAATCTGAGCTAACTTCCAATCCCTGTGAAAATGTGTATCCTGGGGGAATAGAGAATAGATACGATTCCAGGGTAGAAATTTCCTTTGTGTTAGTTAGTCATTCTGAAGTCAGGACCAACTGGCAGGTTGGGAGCCCAGTGCAAAGCCTGCCCAATAGCTAATAAAGCATTAATTAGCTGCAGCACAGATCTTAATAATAACAATAGTAATAATAATAGTAGTAATAATAATAATAATCATCATCATATCATCATCATCGAGTTGGAAGGGATCTTGGAGGCAGGAAACCCTGTACCATTTCGGACAAATGGCTGTCCAGTGTCTTCTTAAAAACTTCCAGTATTGGAGCATTCACAACTTTTGGAGGCAGGTTGTTCCACTGGTTAATTGTTCTCAGTGTCAGGAAGTTTTTCCTTAGTTTTAGGTTGCTGCTCTCCTTGATTAGTTTCCATCCGTTGCATCTTGTCCTTCCCTCTGATGCTTTGGAGAATAGCTGGACTCCCTCTTCTTTGGGGCAGCCCCTGAGATACTGGAAGGCTGCTATCATGTCCCCCCTCGTCCTTCTCTTCATTAAACTAGACATCCCCAATTCCAGCAACCGTTCCTCATATGTTTTAGCCTCCAGTCCCCTGATCCTCTTTGTTGCTCTTCTCTGCCCTCTTTCTAGAGCAGTGATGGCGAACCTTTTAGAGACTGAGTGCCCAAACTGCAACCCAAAACCCACTTATGCATTGTCGAGTGCCGGGTGGGTGTGGCCCATTGGGTAGGCGTGGCTGCGGTGGTAACGGCAGACTGGGTAGGACTAAAAAGTTCAATCAATCAATCCCAACTTTGCAAGATCTTTTTTTTTCCCCGCGAGAAGTTGAAATTGATTGATTGAACCTTTTTTTTTTTTGCACACAGCGGTTGAGGCCTAAAGCGAAAAGGTTTTATAAAACCCAGCTGAAGGCCTAGGACTGGGTCAATGGCGCGCGTGCCCACAGAGAGGGCTCTGAGTGCCGCCTCTGGCACCTGTGCCATAGCTTCGCCACCACTGTTCTAGAATCTCAACATCTTTTTTACATCGTGGTGACCAAAACTGGATGCCGTATTCTAGGTGTGGCCTTACCAAGGCCTTGTAAAGTGGTATTAACCCTTCATATGATCTTGATTCTATTCCTCTGTTCATTCAGCCTAACACTGTGTTGGCTTTTTTGGCAGGCTGCTGGCTCATATTTAATTGATTGTCCTTACACTCCTTCACTTTGCCCCACGCCTGATGAATTGTGAGATAAACAAATGTTTAAACTCAAAGGTTGCATATCTAGCTACAGAATCATATCCAGCCACTCAAAACGGGATTGAATTAGATTTATTTAAGGTGCTTTTTTTTAAACATGCCACCTTATTTTTTATAAATAAGATGGTGAACATAACTAATACTCCTTCCTCCTGTTTTCCCCACAACACCCCTGTAAGTTGGGCTGAGGGAGAGTGGCTCAAAGTCACCTGTCAGGCTTTCATGCCTAAGAGGGGACTAGAACTCATTGTCTCCTGGTTTCTAGTCTGGTGCCTTAATTGCTAGACCCGTGGTGGCAAACCTATGGCACGCGTGCCACGGGTGGCATGCAGAGCCCTCTCTATGGGTACGCGTGCCATCGCCCTAGGCCTTTAGCTGGGTTTTATAAAACCTTTTCGCTTTAGGCCTCCGCCACCAGTTTTTCTTTCCCGTGTGGCCAAATTACAAAAGTGTCATCTATCTACATATCTGAGCCAGAGTTTGGGTTTGTGTTCAGATTTGTCTAAGGCATGATGTTCTAATTTCACATTTAAATATTTGAAAAGCAACGTGGCAGCTGAGTTGGTCAATAATTCAATACCATACAAATATCTTTAGTACAGATCTCAAACCATTACATTAAATATTTCCTCTCTTTTCCCCTTGGCATTTACCATCTCATATTTAAATTAATACAATTCTTATTATATCGATTAAATAAAAATAACTTCCTTAACATTTATCAATAATTTTTGTTTATACATATCCTACTTGTTTTAACATTCAATCTTTTTAGACAATCCATGTCCTGGTTAGTTTTTCCCAATTTTTAGTTTCCCATTAAGATTTAAATTTAACGTTTACTATTTATAATTTCCAAGTTTTAAATAATTTCAATTCCCTTTATCACAATTCATCACAAGATCTAATGTTCAGGATACATGTATATCTTATCTATTTGAATTCTCACCATCTTACATCAACCAATTAATAATACAATATAATATTCTTATTTTCTGATAATTTCCAAATATCTTAAATTTAGTAACCAAAATTTCTCTTATTTCAACATTTAATACTTCCTCTCTTCTTCTCTTAATATCTACTACTGTATCTCATATTTAAGCTAGTAATTTTTTTTATTGCCGCTAAGCAAGAACATATTTATTATATTCATCGATAAATTTTTAGCTTACAATTAGCTTTACAATTAACCTTTATAAGCAAATCAGTGTTCAAATTCAACTGTTAATATTTCTACTTCCAAGTTTTAAATAACCAAAGTTTTCTTTATCTCCACTCATAACAATATCTAGTATTCAAAATACACACCTTATCTATTTGAGTATATTCTATTTTAATTCTCACTAGTAAGTCAAAACCCCAATTTTCTTTGCTCCTTCTGCTGGCATGAGTGGGGCAAGCAATCCCGTTGGGGTGACACGATTAAAAAAAAATATGTTTGTTTTCTAAAAGCATCCTTGGGGCACTTTTCCTGCATCCCTTTCCCTTTCCCTAGGACAGTGATGGCGAACCTTTTAGAGACCAAGTGCCCAAACTGCAACCTAAAACCCACTTATGTATTGTCGGGTGCCAGGTGGGCGTGGCCAATTGGGTGGGTGTGGCCATTGGGTGGGCATGGTCCATTGGGTGGACGTGGCTGCGGTGGTAACGGCAGACTGGGTGGGACTAAAAAGTTCAATCAATCAATTCCAACTTTGCAAGTTCTTTTTTTTTTCTGCAAGAAGTTGAAATTGACTGATTGATTGAACTTTTTTTTTTTTGCACACGGCGGCGGAGGCCTAAAGCGAAAAGGTTTTATAAAACCCAGCTGAAGGCCTAGGACTGGGGCGACGGCGTGCGTGCCCACAGAGAGGGCTCTGAGTGCCGCCTCTGGCACCCGTGCCATAGGTTCGCCACCACTGCCCTAGGAGATTGTCCATTTCTTTTGCTTTTAGAATTTGCCCCACGAAACGGTATTTTGACTCCGCCTCCCAAAATGGATTTGAGTGAAACAAAGACATATGTATTGATGGCAGCAGAATTTGCATTCTTTTACTTCTTCTTTTTTTCCAAGGACTGTAAAAAGCCAGTTCTTTTCTTTAAGGCAGAAAACTGAATTGAGCAAAGGATCCATAAAGAGCAGGTTGGCTTAACTGTCACCAATGTTTTTTTTACCTGTCTCTTCAGCCAAGTCTTTCTTGCATCCGCTTTGATTCCCGCTCTAGTTTGCATCACACCTTCGAGAAATTAAGAAACAGCTCTTTTCAGTTTCAAGATCCTGGATGTGGAAGAGTTTGGTTGGCAGTTTTCATTTTCTCTCAAGAGAGACTTTATAAGACAACGTGTCTCCTTGTTTTCCAAAAAAAACCCCAACCCATTTCAATTGCTAAAATTGTTTTCTCTCCCTACGTCTTTATAAAAGCAGGGTGACCTACTTCGTTCACTCTGTCCAATGCTGAAGGAGCTTGTCGCTCCTGCCCAGAGTCACATTGGTCTAGTTGAGATATAGCAATAAACCGCAGTTTGGCTGCTCGTGATAATAATGCAAGCATGCTGATGCACCTTGCCTGATTATTCTTGTTTGACCGCTCCTGCTAGTAGGAGCAGCTAGACAAGTTTGAGCTAGAGTCCCTGATTTGTTGCTTTTTCAAACCAAGGTTAAAATGAGGGGTCCTTGGTGCTCTCCCAGCTTGGTTGTTTGCTTGCAGACATTTCGTTACTCAAACTAAGTTAACATCTTCAATGCTGACGCTACCTAGTTTGGGTAATGAAACGTCTGCAAGAAAACAACCAAGCTCGGGGAGCACCAAGGACCCTTCATTTCAACCCTGAGCTTCAAATAATAATAATAATAATAATAATAATAATAATAACAACAACAACAACAACAACAACAACAACAACAACAACAACAACAACAACAACAATAAAGTTGGAAGGGGTCCTGGAGGTCATCTAGTCCAACCCCCTGCTCAGGCAGGAAACCCTATACCAATGGTTCTCAACCTTTTTAATGCCGCGACCCCAACCGGTCGTAAGTCGAGGACTAAACCAGTCGTAAGTCGAGGACTAAACCGGTTGTAAGTCGAGGATTACCCAACCGGTCGTAAGTCGAGGACTTTCCCTGCCTGGGAGCGCCGCGCATGCGTGGTTCCACCCCCTGCGCTGGCTGAGGCATAGCTGGCAAGCGGCAGAGACGGAGCAGGCCGACCATCAGCTGGCCCATCCCAAGGGAGGTAAGGCACCCGCTGGAAAAGGGGAGAAAAATGGCGGACAAAAAAAATGGCGGACAGCCTTGCTTGGCGACCCCCATGAAATGGTCGATCGACCCCAAATGGGGTCCCGACCCACAGGTTGAGAACCACTGCCCTATACCATTTCGGACAAATGGCTGTCCGGTCTCTTCTTAAAAACTTCCAGTGTTGGAGCATTCACCGCTTCTGGAGGCAGGTAGTTTCACTGGTTAATTGTTCTCACTGTCAGGAGGTTTCTCTGTAGTTCTAGGTTGCTTCTCTCCTTGATCAGTTTCCACCCGTTGCTTCTTGTCCTGCCTTCAGGCGCTTTGGAAAATAGCTTGACTCCCTCTTCTTTGTGGCAGCCCCTGAGATATTGGAACACTGCTATCATGTCCCCCCTCGATATTCTCCTTTATTGGCCAACCCAGGCCTCTTCTTGATTTCTGATTCTGTCTAGTTAAGAAACCAACAAGTTTCTTGCTCGGACATAAAACAACACAATCGGTGCATTGACGTTTCCAACTCCCGAACAGTGTATGCATTCATTCAATTTAGGCACCAAACTTCCGGACTCAGTTTGGGCAGCTTAGGATCAAACCAAACAGAAAACACAAGCCTAAACAGGATTGTAAAGAACAATTTAGAAAGAAAAAGAGAGTAAGATGGTGGCACTCCCACGTATAAAAACATTCAACCGGGGACCCCAGCCATCCTTCCCTGGCAGAAAATAGGCAGTGTGGTATTTTGGCTCAATCCTGATATTGATGCTGAGGGGGGAAAAAACGTTCTCTCATTACACACAAATTGATCCACTGACTGTGCTTTAGTTGGAACAGTTCTGCTCCTGCGCAAGTAAGTAGGAGACCAGGCCTCCTTGCCTATCTATCCCTTCGCTGCTGTTGTCTGTTTTATGCAGAGCAGACGTTGCTACCATTCAAATATCTTTTATAATTCATATATCTTCTATAATGTATTGCTATAATTCGAGCAGGTTTTAATAATTCATGCTGCAAAGCCAGTGTCTTTTGCTGCCCTCTGGTGTTGTTTGAAGCTCCTGGCTTTTTTTAAACTTGGAAACGAAACCCTGTTCCGTGCCAAAATTGTCCTGTCGATTGTGTGTCGGGGTCTGGCGTGACTCTCTTCATGCGATTGCAAAGAGTCAGCGCTAACTTGATTAGTTAATGGAAGCAGGGGTCCTTTTTAAGTCGGTGTGTGGTGTTTAAAGTCCAGAGTGTCTTTTCTTTTTCTTCTAAATCAGGGGTGTGTGTGTCTAACCTTGGCAACTTTAAGACCTGTGGACTTCTGGGAATTGAAGTCCACAGATCTAAAAGTTGCCAAGGTTGGACACCCTTGCTCTCAATTCTCCGCTTTTTTAACTTAACGCCATCTCTGGTTATTTAACATTTAATGTTTTGCAATTTTTTTTTATTATGTTTGTGAGCTGCTCAGAATCGCTCAACAGTAAAATTGTCATGGTCATGGTCATGGTCAGATCATTCTTGTCATGGTCAGATCATTCTCTCCTAAGGTTGGACTTCCGGACCGCTCCCCCTCGCCGCAGGGAGACGGAACCGCCTAGATGGTTCCGTCCCAGGCGACTGATGGACCCTGAGAGGTTCCTGATGGAGCTTGGGCCATATCCGGAGGATCTGGTCCACGACTCGGCGGAAAATCAGGCGGCGGCTTGGGAGACAACT
>NW_015388711.1:281554-297914 GCF_001527695.2 Protobothrops mucrosquamatus
TTGTAGTTGCTTTCGCCTATAAGCAGTATTCATTGAAATTAAGGCACCTCTGATAAAGGCTTTGCTTGCATCCCATACCATTGACATAGAAGTGCCTTTATTCATATTCAACATAAAAAAATCCTTTAAGTGATCTTTAAGTTTCTGTACATTAGTTTCATATTTTAATAAGTTCTCATTTAATCTCCAAGTCCTTTTAGGAGTCTTAAGTCACGTTCAGACGGTTAAAGAAATGGATTGTTCACCAGTTCAGAGCATTTGTGTGGCTGCCCAGCTCAAACAATGCAACTCTGTGGGAGCGTTCAAAACCAGTAAATCAAATCTCCCCCCTCCCCTTTTCCAGCAAACAAAAGATGAAACAAACAAAACGATTAGCTGGAAACGAGAGACTCCGGTTTGTTATATGACACCAGATGGGAAGTCTGCTCATCCTGATCCACACCCCTAAGGAATGAAGGAGCCAGGGCTTAACTGCCTTTCTAAAGGATTCTGCAGGGGGGGGGGGTTGGTCAGCTGTAAGTGTTTTTGGGGAGGGGGGGAAGAATGGTTCCATACAGCAGGCACCACCACAGGGAAAACCTGCCCCCTGGGGGCAGTGGGGTGACGTTGCTTCATGGAAGGCATCGGGAGCGTGGCTTCCACCACAGAGCCCTTTTATCGGTCCTTGCAGCCAATAACCATGGCAACTGTTAAAATATTGGGAGAAGGTAGGCTATTGGAAGTGTATTTAGAATAGAATAGAGCTGGAAGGGACCTTGGAGGTCTTCTAGTCCAGCCACCCCCGCTCAAGCAGGAGACCCTATACCAGCGGTTCTCAACCTATGGGTCGCGACCCCATTTGGGGTCGATCGACCATTTCACGGGGGTTGCCAAGCAAGGCTGTCCGTCATTTTTTTCCCCTTTTCCGGCGGGCGCCTTACCTCCCTTGAGCTGGGCCAGCTGGTGGTCGGCCTGCTCCGTCTCTGCCGCTTGCCAGCTATGCCTCGGCCGGCGCAGGGGGCGGAACCACGCATGCGCGGCGCTCCCGGGCAGGGAAAGTCCTCGACTTACAACCGGTTGGGTAGTCCTCAACTTACGACCGGTTTAGTCCTCGACTTACGACTGGTTTAGTCCTCGACTTACGACCGGTTTAGTCCTCGACTTACGACCGGTTGGGGGTCGCGGCATTAAAAAGGTTGAGAACCACTGCCCTATACCATCTCAGACAAAGTGACTGTCTAGCCTCTTTTTAAAAATCTCCAGTGATGGAGCGCCCACGATTTCTGGGGGCAAAGCTGTTCCATTTGTAAAGGCAGCCTAAAGAAAGGAACAAAACTAACTACAGGTAATCCTGGACTTAACGATGTTTCGTTTAGTGACCATTCGAAGTTACAACGGCACTGAAAAAAAGTGACTTACGACCGTTTTTCACCCTTGACGATTGTTGCAGTATCCCCATAGCCACATGATCAAAATTCGGATGCTTGGCACCTGACTCATATTTATGACAGTTGCATCGTCCCAGGGTCATGTGATCACCTTTTGTGACCGTCTTGCAAGCAAAGTCAATAGAGAAGCCGGATTCACTTATAACAACCATGTTACTAACTGAACAGCTGCAGTAATTCACTTAGAAAACTAACTTAACAACTGCAGTAATTTACTTAACTGGGGCAGACAAGGTCGTAAAATGGGTGAAAATTCACCTAACAGTTTTGGTCGTAAGTTGAGGACTACCTGTATTTCAAAGATGAAATAAAGTTCCTTTTCTAAGGAAAACAACAAAACTATTTCAAAGATGTGTGAACAAATCTTTCTAAGTAACCCAATCTAATAGGATCTTCCTTCCTTCCTTCCTTCCTTCCTTCCTTCCTTCCTTCCTTCCTTCCTTCCTTCCTTCTTTTTTCTGTTTTTCATTTTTCCTTCCTTCCTTCCTTCCTTTCTCTTTCCTTCCTTCCTTCCTCTTTCTTTCTTTCCTTCTTCCTTCCTTCCTTCCTTCCTTCTTTTTTCTCTTTTTCATTTTTCCTTTCTTTCTTTCCTTCCTTCCTTTCTTTCCTTCCTTCCTTCCTTCCTTCCTTCTTTCCTTCCTCTTTCTTTCTTTCTTTCTTTCTTTCTTTCTTTCTTTCTTTCTTTCTTTCTTTCTTTCTTTCTTTCTTTCTTTCTTTCTTTCTTTCCTTCCTTCCTTCCTTCCTTCCTTCACTCACTCACTCACTCACTCACTCACTCACTCACTCACTCAAGGCAGGGAATATATCTAATACTCCTTCCTCCTCTCTTTTCCTCCTAATAGCAACCCTGTGAGGTAGGTTGGGCTGAAACTGAGTGATTGGTTCAAGGTTGTCCAGCTGGTTTTCATGCCTAAGTTGAGACAAGAACCCACCATTTCCTGGTAATTGGCGCAGTCATCCAGCCAGTTTCATGACTAAGGCAGGAGTAGAACTAGAACTCACAATCTCCTGGATTCTAGGCCAGTGCTTTCAACACAAGAAACAAACTGACAGCAGAAAATGACCTGCTGGTCCATTGAGTGTGCCCTTTGAGGTTTTATTATTATTATTATTATTATTGTTGTTGTTGTTAATGTTTGTCAGATGATGATGGACATGTGTTTATCCCAAGCATGTTTAAACTCAGTTTGCTAATGACTGAGCCGCTACCTCCGCTGGAAGTTGGTTTCCAGCTCCCACTAATCTTTCTATGAAGTAATACTTTCTAATGTGACTTTTAAACTTCTCTCCTGTCAGTTTGCAGTTATGCCACCACGTTCTTGATTTTTGGGTAATGTTGAAAATACCACATTCCAGAATCTTACTCACACCCTTTTTATATTTTAACAGTTTCAGTCAGGTCCTCCCTTTCCCTCTTGTGCTCCAGGCTGTTCCTCCAATTTCGGCTGGTACGTTTTGTCCCTTAGACCTTGTACCATTTTTTGTTGCCTGTCTCTGGACTTGCTCAATATTGTTTTTTTTAAGTGAGGTTTCCAGGACGGGAGACAGTATTTATTCCAAATGGGGTCTGACTAAAGCTCAGCAGTGAGAAACTGGCACAGCAGCGCCTGCATTTTCTGCGTCGCATGAGAAAAGCACATCTTCCTTCCCCTGTCCTGACCACTTTCTACAGAGGGATGATGGAGAGCATCCTGTCATACAACATCACAGTCTGGTTTGGAAGCATCCCTGCTTCGGACAGGAAGGCGGTGCAGAGAGTGGTGAGGACAGCAGAAAAGATCATTGGCAGTTCCCTCCCTCCCATCCAGGACATGGCACATAAGCGTTGCTTGAGGAGGGTCCATAAGATTGTCTGGGACACTACACACCCTCTTCACGACCTGTTTTCCTTGTTCCCTTCTAGGAGGAGGGGGCTCCGTGGTATCCGTAGCAGAACATCCAGATTCAGCCAGAGTTTCATTCCATACAGCATTAACCTTGTGAACTCTCAAGCCTCCTCCTCCCGTTATATATTCAAGATGGACAGCGTTTAATATTTATTTGCTATGTATATGTCGGGGTGTGGGTCTATACATATGTTGTATATAGTATGTTTTTGGTGTGTGTCATGTATGTGTTTCACTTTGAGAGCGGGCAACTAAATTTCATTTTTGATGTGTGCCGTTGTGCCCACAGTAAAAAAAATGTCAATAAAGGTTATCTTACCTTATCTTATAGCAGGATTAGGACCTCCTTTTTCCTGCTGGCGATCAACCTATAATTACAAATAGGAACTCGTTTGATTTTTATAGTGGGAAGATTCTGTATTGTTTTCATGATATGTATAAAAGACACATCCAAACACCTTGCAGTCCATTAAGTGGCTAAACTGCTTTTACCATTAGGAAATTTTCTGGCTTCCTTGTCATTTAAACCAAGCGACCCACTACCGGGCCATGGCCTATTTCCAATTGGGCCACATGAGTGGCCGGCCGGTGCGTGCGTATGCGCACGTGCACAGCCCCAGTCGCGGGTGCTTGGGGCTTCCATCTCACAGGCGCTTGGGGCTTCACACTCGTGCGAGCGTCACAGACACTCCATCCTCTCTTTCTCTCCCCTCCCCCCCATTCCGGGCTTCCAACCCGGAAAGGTTGCGGAACTCTGATTTAAACCGTTGTTTTTGACCCGTGTTGTGCGATAATTCTCATAACTGCATTTGCCTTTCAGATCTTCCAACTCTATTATTATTATTATTATTATTATTATTATTATTATTATTATTATTATTATTATTATTATTATTATTATTATTATTCTCTAAAGATACTTGAGGTCTCCTGCCAATTCTGCTAGGTTTTTCTTTCCAGGCTCCTTTGTTATTTTGGTTGCTTCTTTCTAACGCATGTGAGTGTCCTTTGATTTATTTATTTGTGAGATGTTTATCCCGCCTTTATTACTATTATTATTATTATTATTATTATTATTATTATTATTATTATTATTATTATTATTATTATTATTATTTAACAATTATTGTAAGAAAGATCACAAAATGGGCCAAAATTCACTTACTGACTGTCTCACTTAGCAAAAAAAATGTTGGGCTCAGAGTCGGACTACCTGTAGAGTAAAATTAATTTAAAGTCCTGACACTTCCCTCCCTCATATAATTTGGCTTCTTCATTTTTTGAACCTTGGCAAATGATTAAAGCTGTCATTTATTATCTTATTTTGTTTCCCTCCTTGCTTCTCTCACAGCTACTTATCTGTTGGAATTTGCAGATTCTGTTGTTCTTCTGCCCAACAGATAGATAAGCAGTCCCAGAATGGCAAGGTTTTGCTTTTAAATATACTAAAGATTTTTTTTTCACTCTATTTCATCATTCTGAGAATACAAAAGAGTGGCAGAAGTATCCGAGGTCAGTAAATTTGGAAAGAATTCAGTGTTGACTTTACTTAAAATAAATGTTATTGTTGAATAAGCCAGAATGGCTGGGCTTACAGTCCCAGTAAGCCAAACAGATCGCCTTTTTTTTTGTGCTGTGAGTATGACGAATGAATTTGTTTTACAACATTCTCCAATAAAACTAATGGTGAATAACTAGCAATAGCACCTTAGATCAGGGGTAGGCAACCTTGTCTCTTTGATGACTCCTGGACTTCAACTCCCAGAATTCCTGAGCCAGCATGGCTCAGCTTGGAAACCTCTCCCTTTCCCCTCAGCGTGGCTGGCTCAGGAATTCTGGGAGTTGAAGTCCACGAGTCATAAAAGAGCCAAGGTTGCCTACCCCTGATTTAGAGTGCTTTGCAGCGCTCTAAGTGGTTTACAAAGTCAGCCTATTGCCCCCCCAACAATCTGGGTCCTCATTTTACCGACCTCGGAAGGATGGAAGGCTGAATCTACCTTGAGCCGGTCAGGATCGAACTCCTGGCAGGGAGCAGAGTCAGCCTGCAATGCTGCATTCTAACCACTGCGCCACTATGACTCAAATATGCCGTTTGCAATGACTAAATCTTATGCTTATCAGTAAAACGATAAAAACAATTAAATTTAACACTGTATTTTTAATAGGTAGGACGAACCTGCCTACATGTGTATAATTCCTGAAACCACTCATATTTTTTGCTCCATTTTTATTTTGGGTCAAAAGTTTTTTTTTTTATAACAGCAACTACAATATAGAGCTCAACCTTTTATAATAATGATGATGATGATGATGATGATGATGATGATGATGATGATGATGGAAGGGACCTTGGAGGTCAACCCCCTGCTCAGGCAGGAAACCCTATACCATTTCAGACAAATGGCTGTCCAGTCTCTTCTTAAAAACTTCCAGTTTTGGAGCATTCACCGCTTCTGAAGGCAGGTTGTTCCACTGGTTAATTGTTCTGTCAGGAAGTTTCTCCTTAGTTCTAGGTTGCTTCTCTCCTTGATTGGTTTCCATCCGTTGCTTCTTGTCCTGCCTTCAGGCGCTTTGGAGAAGAGCTTGACTCCCTCTTCTTTGTGGCAGCCCCTGAGATATTGGAAGACGGCTATCATGTCCCCCCTCGTCCTTCTCTTCATTAAACTAGACATACCCAATTCCAGCAACCAGCTTCCAGTCCCCTAATCATCCTTGTTGCTCTTCTCTGCACTCTTTCTAGAGTCTCAACATCTTTTTTACATCGTGGGGACCAAAACTGGATGCAGGATTCCAAGTGTGGCCTTACCAAGGCATTGTAAAGTGGTATTAACACTTCACGTGATCTTGATTCTATCCCTCTGTACATGCAGCCTAGTCTGTTAAGAACCATGTTGGGTATTTCTTCAGCAGCGATTATGATTTTTGTGATGATCGATGTGATGTTTACAGAACGAGTATACTAATCGGGCGTAGAAATATTGGAGGTACTAAAATAAAAGTTATCCAGTTAAGGTGGACCTCGGTCTTAACAATACTTTTTTTTTTTGGTCGGAGGTACTAAAATGCTTCCGCAGCGAAAGGATTTGCTGAGGATATCACCGTTGTCCAGTTGGGGGCTCCGTGAAGTTTCCCACTGAAGTGGTACCCATTAATCTTCTCACGGTCGCCTGCTTTCAATCTGCTGGGTTGGCAGGAGCTGGAGTATGGGACAGGAGTTTACACACACACACACACACACACATACACACACACACACACACACCGTGGCAGCAACAGGTCTCAAATGCCTGCCAGTTGGCAGCCCAGCGTTCTAATCTCCCGAGCCACCACACCCCCCAACAGTACTCAAAATGTCCTAGCCTTTATTGATCAGAGATTAATGGTCGATTTTAATGTTTGTTCTTCCCTTCCTTCTTCTTCCCTTTCTGTCTCTTTTTTGCAGCATAAGTTCCAAACCACCGTCAGCAATATGGGGTCAGAAAACCCAAGCCCGCAAAATCCCAGCTGTAAAATTATGACGTTCCATCCGACGCTAGAAGAATTCCAGGATTTTGGAAAGTACATCGCTTACATCGAATCCCAAGGTGCCCACCGGGCAGGGCTTGCTAAGGTGAGTGTGCTGTGGGTTCCACTTAGTGATTTAGGAAGTTAACCTTAGCTAAATGGTATAGGGTTTCCTGCCTGAGCAGGGGGTTGGACTAGATGACCTCCAAGGTCCCTTCCAACATTATTATTATTATTATTATTATTATTATTATTACTACTACTACTACTACTATACTACTACTACTACTATACTATTATTACTACTACTACTACTACTACTACTACTACTACTACTACTACTACTACTACTACTACTATCCTGAAGCAGCTTTAAAAGCTGTAAATGCTTCGGTGATCCAATCTTGATGATCCAAACCCCTCAAAGCTGTCAGGAGGCAATTTGAATTCTTCAGTCAGGTCTGTGCATTAAAATATAGACAATTATGTCTCCTACTAAACTGCCATTGTCAGTTTTAAGTATCTGGTGGGGATCTACGTTGTGAATTTTCTTGCAAAAAAAAGTCTGTTTGAGGTATCAAGGCCACTTACAGGTAGTCCTTGACCAGGGGTAGGCAACCTTGGCTCTCTTATCACTCGTGGACTTCAACTCCCAGAATTCCTGAGCCAGCATGGGGGAAACTTTGGCCTTGGTTAAAGGATGACGGGCAGGGGACCTCTTTGGCCTAAAGCAGGGGTAATCCATTGTTTAAACCATGGCTCAGCTTGGAAACTTCTCCCTTTCCCCTCAGCATGGCTGGCTCAGGAATTCTGGGAATTGAAGTCCACAAGTCATAAAAGAGCCAAGGTTGCCTACCCCTGATCGATCTATCTATCTATCTATCTATCTATCTATCTATCTATCTATCTATCTATCTATCTATCTATCTATCTATCTATCTATCTATCTATCTATCTATCATCATTTAGGTTAGGGATAGGCAACCTTGGCTCTTTTATGACTCGTGGACTTCAACTCCCAGAATTCCTGAGCCAGCGTGGCTCAGCTTGGAAACTTCTCCCTTTCCCCTCAGCATGGCTGGCTCAGGAATTCTGGGAATTGAAGTCCACAAGTCATAAAAGAGCCAAGGTTGCCTACCCCTGATCGATCGATCGATCTATCTATCTATCTATCTATCTATCTATCTATCTATCTATCTATCTATCTATCTATCTATCTATCTATCTATCTATCTATCATCATTTAGGTTAGGGATAGGCAACCTTGGCTCTTTTATGACTCGTGGACTTCAACTCCCAGAATTCCTGAGCCAGCCTGGCTCAGCTTGGAAACCTCTCCCTGTCCCCTCAGCATGGCTGGCTCAGGAATTCTGGGAGTTGAAGTCCACGAGTCATAAAAGAGCCAAGGTTGCCTATCCTTGCTATATACTCTCCTGCCTTTGTTACATTATTTTTTTCTTGGGCAAAGGAACGCCCTTCTGAATGAAACCCTGGACTACACTGGCTCTTTTTTAAGGTTTTGGTTTTTTTTTAAGTACAAAATCAAGTGGGAGAGACAAACCAGGGATGTTTCTGGTTACACTCCAGGAGGGTCAAACTGAGGGTTCTAGCAGTGGGTCACATTTTGTTTCAACATGGTTTACTAAACAAATCAACAGTTCACCAGTGTCACATCATTGCCATTAATTGTCCTTTCAAAACCAGAGCTAAATGAACCACGTGATGCCTTTGCGTCAATGCGCCAGTGTATAAAATGTGTGTCTGTGTGCCTCGCTTTGAATACAATGAGTACAAATGCCTTAGAATACATCTGTCAGGTTTTCCTGTTTTCTTTCTTTTTTTTTCCCTTCCCAAAATTGTTTTTGATTTGTCAGTTAGGGCTGCTTTGGCACAGCTTGATATCAAAAACATTTACCGAGAACAAAATTGAGCGCAGCTTTAAGAAGAAGTGAGCCACTGGCTCTTCTTTCAAACGGGTCAAACAACTCATTTCAGTACATTTTCACAGGGGACCTTTTGGTATCGATCAAAGCTTTTCAGGATATGTTTCCTTGTCCGCTCAGCTGTACTAATTAATTTCACTGTAGGTAGTGTGACAAAGGGGGTTTTAATTCTCCAAAGCGCCTGAAGGCAGGACAAGAAGCAACGGATGGAAACTAATCAAGGAGAGAAGCAACCTAGAACTAAGGAGAAACTTCCTGACAGTGAGAACAATTAACCAGCGGAACAACCTGCCTCCAGAAGCGGTGAATGCTCCAACACTGGAAGGTTTTAAAAAGAGATTGGACAGCCATTTGTCTGAAATGGTATAAGGCAGGGGTAGGCAACCTTGGCTCTTTTATGACTTGCAGACTTCAACTCCCAGAATTCCTGAGCCAGCCACGCTGAGGGGAAAGGGAGAGGTTTCCATGCTGAGCCATGCTGGCTCAGGAATTCTGGGAGTTGAAGTCCACGAGTCATAAAAGAGCCAAGGTTGCCTACCCCTGGTACAGGGTTTCCTGCCTGAGCAGGGGGTTGGACTAGATGACCTCCAAGGTCCCTTGCAACTATTATTATTAGTAGTAGTAGTAGCAGTAGTAGCAGCAGCTCCCAGACAGTTTTAGACAGCAGATGCAATGAAACCTACCCCTTCTGGGGCTTTTAATGCCACTAAAAAAAATTTGAGGGGCAGAAACAAGAATTCTCTTTCCTGCAGAGAGAGTATTTATGCCAGTCTCGTAGGTGAGTAGAAAATAGGAATAGGAAAAAAAAGTCCCTGGAATTCATGCTACACGTAGTCCTCAACTTACAACCACAGTTGAGCCCCAGAATTTCTTTTGTTAAGCAAGACAGCTGTTAAGTGAATTTTACCCCGTTTTATAACCTTCTTGCCACAGTTGTTAAGTTAGTAGCACGGTTGTGAAGGGAATCTGGCTTCCCCAATTGATTTTGCTTGTCAGAAGGTCACAAAAGGGGATCACGTGATCCCCCGGGACAGTACAACTGTCATAAATATGAGTCAGTTGCCATGGGACTGAATTTTGATCACATGACCAAGTGGATGCTGCAAGGGTCCTAAGTGTGAAAACTGGTCATAAGTCACTTTTTTCAGTGCCGTTGCACTGGGCATTTCTTCAGTCATCTTTCAGATCAATGCACATATATTTCCAATCATCATCAATATCATCATCATCATCATCATAGAGTTGGAATGGAGTCCAACCCCCTGCTCAGGCAGGAAACCCTATACCATTTCAGACAAATGGCTGTCCAGTCTCTTCTTAAAAACTTCCAGTGTTGGAGCATTCACCGCTTCTGGAGGCAGGTTGTTCCACTGGTTAATTGTTCTCACTGTCAGGAAGTTTCTCCTTAGTTCTATGTTTAGCACAGTTAATTCAGTCTACTTGAGGGAATCATACATTTTTAGTCAGTAATCCCTGGAGAACATGCCTTCTGAATCATAGCAATGACATGGGTATTAGGCTGGATTAGCCATCTATAAAATAAATTGTGTCAGTAAATGTCAACACATTCATTCTGTTTCATTTGGAAATTCTGTATAGTTAAGAGGAAATTCTGTATAGTCAAGAGGAAAGAATATAGGATCTTCTAGCGATCATATTCAAACAGGTGTATTAGACACAATTGCTTATAGGTAATTAATAGTTATCTAACTCTAGTAGTGTAAGATACTGACTAGGTTCTGTCAGATCAATATAAGTTAGGTCCTTCCTCCCTCTCTCCCTCCCTCCCTTCCTTCCTTCCTCAATTCTGTTAAGATAGTTAGACATTTTAAGACTTGAATAAAGTTAGGAACACAGATTATAAGAGGAGAAGCCAGCAAATGCGTTCAAAAGCCCAACCCAAACACCGGAGGCAATATAGGAGATCCCAAAGAGATCTAATTCCTGAAACCAATTGAGCTTTTGGTGAAGAATCTAGAGTAAAATGCCCTCGGGTGCTAGAAACAGGAAGTCAAGGAGATGTAAATAGTTGTTGTTCTTTTATTCAGAAGGGAAGAGTCCTTCCCTGAGCTCGTTTGTTCCCATGAAATGTGATCTGTTCAAGAAAAAACTTGTCCCCTGACTTTGCAGGTGATCCCTCCCAAAGAATGGAAGCCCCGCAAGACTTACGACGACATCGACAGCATGGTGATCCCTGCTCCCATTCAGCAGGTGGTGACTGGCCAGTCCGGGCTCTTCACCCAGTACAACATTCAGAAGAAACCCATGCTGGTTGGAGACTATCGTCGCTTGGCTAATAGTGAGAAGTACGTCCTTGGTTTAAGACTGTCCTGGCTTATAATTAAACAAGGCCTGGGGATTCTTTTTTGTCTTTTTGCAGTAAAAGTAGACAGACAGACAGATAGATGATAGACAGAGTGGATGATAGATACAGTGGATGATATAGATAGATAGATATAGATATAGATATAGATATAGGTAGATAGATAGATAGATAGAGAGAGAGAGAGAGAGAGAGAGAGAGAGAGAGAGAGAGAGAGAGAGAGATACAGATAGATATAAATAAATGATACATAGAGAGATAGACAGATATAAATAAATGATACAGATAGATAGATAGATAGATATAGATATATATAGAGAGAGAATATATATATATATATAGAGAGAGAGAGAATATATATATATATATAGAGAGAGATGATAGATAGACCTAGATGATAGATATAAATAGGTAGATAGATAGATAGATAGATAGATAGATAGATAGATAGATAGATAGATAGATAGATAGATAGATAGATAGATAGATAGACAGACCTAGATGATAGATAGACCTAGATGATAGATAGAGATAGATAGATAGACAGATAGATATAAATAAATGATAGATAGATACAGTAGATAGACGATAGAATGATAGAAAGATAATAGATAGACAGATAGATAGATACAGTAGATAGACAATAGAACGATAGACAGATAGACAGATATAAATGATAGAGATAGATAGATAGATAGATAGATAGATACAGTAGATAGACAATAGAACGATAGAAAGATAATAGATAGACATAGACAGACAGACAGACAGATACATAGATAATAGATGATAGTTGGATGGATGGAGAGAGAGAGGCACATGTGTCACGTTGAGCTGCTTCCGCGTCGCCTTCTCCGCTGCTCTTACTGACTACTCGTCAGCATCCTTTTGTAGAATAGAGTTGAAAAGGCGGTGTTTTTTCTCTGTTCAGAGTGAACTAACTAAATTGTCCTACCTTTATTAGGGCATCAGAGGGGGAAACTCTGCTTTACAAAGATTTAGTGCCAGTTCTCTTAATTTTATTTTTCCTGACCAGGTACTGTACTCCTCGTCATCAGGATTTTGATGATCTGGAACGCAAATACTGGAAGAATTTGACTTTTGTGTCCCCTATCTACGGGGCGGATATCAGTGGCTCCTTGTATGATGGGGTAAGTCAGATGAGAGCGTGTGTACGATGCAGATTTAGACAACGTTGGAACAGGTTAAATTCTATGCGAACCCCAGGGGGAATTAATAAAGTAACGGGAATGTTGAGGACTACTACTGTCATTATGTATAATTCAGGGGTCTTCAAACTTGGTCCTTTTATGACTTGTGGACTTCAGCTCCCAGAATTCCTCAGCCAGGCACATGTGTATCCTTGTATCCCTGTATCTTTAACGTAAACTGCGCTGGGCTGGCTTTCAGTCAGAGTCTTTCTCTCTCTTTGCTCCCTCTTGTACTGATTTATCCACGTCATTTTTAGAAAAGCCCTTTCATTTTGGCTCCACCTGTGAACCGAATCTTAAAAGTTGTAGCAAACAGGTTCTTGACAGCCGGCGGGAGCCCGTGTAATAGAGCGTGTTTTAGCCTGTTTTCTTCTCGGGACCGTTCAGAGGGCCGTTACGCGTCTTGTATCCTGCTGTTTGCAATAGCTCAGTGATGGCGAACCTTTTACAGACTGAGGGCCCAAAAACTGGCCCCGCCCCTGCTCCAGCCCCTGCCCTGCCCCCGCTTTGCCCCCACCCCGCCTGCCCGCAGGGCCCTCACCGCCTCCAGGGCCTACCGCAGATCGCCCAGCAGCACCATGGTGGCGACACCCTCTGCCCGCGCCCCACAGCATCAACTGTGCGCGATGGGGCGTGAGGGCAGAGTCTTGTCTACGCTGCCTGGCTGCCATGTCCTTGGCTGCGTTGCTCCGCATGGGCCACGCTCGGGGGCGACTCTCCTTCAGGGGGGCTGCTGGTGAGGGGGTTGCGGGGGGAGGCAAGGCTGGGGCAACGGCACGTGTGCCCACAGAGAGGGCTCCGAGTGCCGCCTCTGGCACCCGTGGCATAGGTTTGCCACCACTGCAATAGCTACTCCTGCCAGAGGTTTTTTTCCTTCGGATGCTGCCTGTGAAAAGTGACCGCCGGCGCCCCCTTTCCGTGCGGGAATGGAAGGAGCGCTGGCTCCTCCTTTGACACCTGGCTTTATTTTCACCCCCAGGATGTGGACGAGTGGAACATTGGGAACCTGAACACTCTCCTTGACATGGTGGAGCATCAGTGTGGGATTATCATAGAAGGCGTGAACACCCCCTACCTCTACTTTGGGATGTGGAAGACCACGTTTGCGTGGCACACGGAGGACATGGATCTCTACAGCATCAACTACCTGCATTTTGGAGAACCCAAGTCATGGTGAGCGTATGAAGAGGGACGTTTAACAGGGGTTGTGTGAAAAATTTAACCGATAGAAGAGAATAGGGTTGAAACTGTGGGCTCCTGGGTGCTCTCTTGAGCTGGGTGGTTTTCTTGCAGACGTTTCATTACCATGCTAGGTAACATCATCAGTGCTGGAAGGGAATGTGGGGTTTGGGGAGTGGAGGGGAAAGCGGAGGAAGGGGAAAAGGAGCAGGAGAAGAGGGAGGAGGAGGGCGATTGTGGGGATGCTCTCTGAGCTTGGTTCTTTTCTTGCAGACGTTTCATTACTGTGCTAGGTAATATCATCAGTGCTAGAAGGGAATGTGGGGTTTGGGGGAGTGGAGGGGAAAGCGGAGGAAGGCGAAAAGGAGCAGGAGAAGAGGGAGGAGGAGGGTGATTATGGGGTCCTTGATGCTCTCTGAGCTTGGTTCTTTTCTTGCAGACGTTTCATTACCGTGCTAGGTAACATCATCAGTGCTAGAAGGGAATGTGGGATTTGGGGAGTGTAGGGGAAAAAAGAGGAAGTGGAAAAGGGAAGAAGGAGCAGGAGAAGAGGGAGGAGGAGGAGGAGGAGAGGGGGTGATTGTGGGGTCTGATGCTCTCTGAGCTTGGTGGTTTTCTTGCAGACATTTCATTACCATGTTAAGTAACATCATCAGTGCTGGAAGGGAATGTGGGGTTTGGGGAGTGGAGGAGGACAGCAACTGTGGGGTCCTTGGTGCTCTCTGAGTTTGTTTGTTTGCAGATGTTTCATGACCCAACTAGGTAACATCATCGGTGCTAGAAAGGGAATGAGGATTGCTCTCTTTTTATATACTAGTCTAGTGGCTTGCTCTGTCAGTGTTTGTGGAGTGTTTTCTTCTTGCTAGTTCCTTGATTTCAGCCTAAGAGAGCAAACCAACTATATATATATAAACAAAAGACCAGAACCCCACTCCTTTTTAGCACCGATGATTTACCTAGTTTGGGTAATGAACCACCTACAAGAAAACCACCAAGCTCAGAGAGCACTTGGGACCCCACATGTGAAAAATGCATAAAACTATTCTGCTCACTGAAGCACTAATTTTGGTTTACTCTCTGCCTGAATTGAAATGGGTGTGTTTTAGGCATTGTTTCTGAATGAAACGGGGTCCGTTTTCTTCTTTGAGCAGTTTTGTCCTGTTGAAAGAAAAGTCTTCATCGTGGTTCAGTCCAAGCTGGGAATAAACATGGCGACTGCTTTAGGAAGAAGGTTGCTGTTTATTGAAGAGGACAGCCAGACAGAAAGATGGCTCTGGCAGAAAAGAGAGAGAGCACACATAGGGAGTGGGGTTTTATACCCTCTGGAGACTTTTGTTTGGAGAGTTGATCCTGTGGCATGAACTTTGACCTGAGTCTGAGTGTGCCCTTTGGCATCTCTGTGTTAAATCCTAATTATGTCCTGTCTTAGAATTTGGGTGGGGTGTGTAGATTTTAGGAGTCTTTGTCTTCTTAAGCTTCTAGCTGGGGGCTTCCAACCTTCCTGGATGGTTTACATCTACATTTCTACAGAGCTGGATTCTGCTTGGGGGAGGGAGGCCTGGGGGCTATTAAAGAAAAACTGGGCATGCTTTTCTGCCTCTTTAAGATCCTTTGAGGAAATATATTTTCCTGCCCTTTTAATATTTCCTTCTCTGGGAGGGCTGACTTCCCACAGTCCTATGCACCAAACAAAACAGGGCTACTTGTGCCGGGCAGTGTAAATTCAGGAAACAACAGGAACACCAGTCACTGAGAGAAAAGAGAGAGAAAAAGAGCATGGATGTGGTCAGAGGGATGTGTTATGACATTCTCAGGGACAGCTGCTAACGGGAAGAAAAATGGAAGCAGGCCGGACATCCGATTAGGCTGCATTGGGAATTGTACAAGGCAGAGAAGGGCCAAACAAGAGCCAGCCTCATCTTACTTGTTCCTGTCTGGGTTTTTATTTTGTCTTATCTGAAACCCAGAAACAACTGCCAGTGTTTCTGTTAACTTTTCATTTCTGTCGAACCGTCAATATCTGAAAATGGTTTGTTAGATTCTCCCCCATTTTTTTCCTGTTTCGTGCAGGCCTCTCCTATTTAATATTTGAAAAGGACCAAACAGACATCACGTAAATCGCAAGGTTGATGTGTTGGCAGTGGCTAGATTTTCTGTACTATAAAAAAAGAACACATGCCTATTAAAATTGGCCGGGTCCACAATATTTTGTCAGAGGGAGGGGAAAGAGGCCTAGGGCACAGGTCGGCAACCTGTGGCTCCGAAGCCACATGCGGCTCTTTGAGCGTTCCCCTGTGGCTCCGAGCCTCCTCTGCCATTTTCAGAGAGAGACAGAGACAGAGCTTCTCTCTCTCTGTCTCTCTCCGTCTCTGTCTGTCTGTCTGTCTGTCTGTCTGTCTGTCTCTCTCTCTCTCTCTCTCTCTCTCTCTCTCTCTAAAAAAGAGAGTGGCCTCACCCTGTTCCACAAGCTGACAAACTTACTGGGCGGGGCTCCTGCCTTGGCTGCGTCTCTGCAGGAAGCAGGAAGGGCAGGAGAGAGCTAGCTAGCCCAGCTATGCTGACTCAAGAATTCTGGGAGTTGAAGTCCATGAGTCATAAAAGAGCCGAGGTTGCCTACCCCTGAGCTAGCCCAGTAAGAATGTGTGTCAGCTTGTTGGAGAACAGCTTGAAGCCAGCTTGCCAGGTGAGCAGAAGATCAGAGAGAGGGCGAGAGAGAGGGCGAGAGAGAAAGAGGGAGAGAAAGAGAGAGAGGGAGGGAGAGGAGAGAGAGGGAGAAAGAAAGAGAGAAAGAGAGAGAGGGAGGGACAGAGGAAAGAGAGAGGGGGAGGGAAAGAGAGAGAGACAGAGAGAGAGACCCTTTTGACATCTAAAATGAAGATAACACTGC
>NW_015388711.1:298014-312132 GCF_001527695.2 Protobothrops mucrosquamatus
CTTCCAACAAGCGGGATTGGCCTAGGGAATTTTTAGTGGGGTTTTTAAGAGAAATTTTAATTATATAGGCCATAGTAAATATTTCTTTTTAATTTGGTTTTAAATTAGGTATTTATTGTAGTATCTGTTTTATAAGGCTGTCAGCCGCCCTGAGTCCGGTAAGGAGAAGGGCGGGATATAAATTGAATAAATAAATAAAATATATCCTTTTTTACCTTTATTTTACACACACACACACACACCTATAATAAAGGTAAAAAAGGATATATGCAGTGTTATCTTCATTTTATATATCAAAAGGGTTTTGCGGCTCCCAGTGTTTTGTTTTTGGTGGGAAACAGTCCAAGTGGCTCTTTGTTTTGGGTTGCCTACCCCTGGCCTAGGGCAAGTGAAATGGCCAGGGAAACCTTCCCAAATTCAAAGTGTTTGGAAAAAGTCTGCCCTGAAGCCAAAGTTTCAGAAGAGATTCCTGCTTTGAACCAGCCCTGATTTCTAATCTCCCTCTTTTGCATAGCTTTTGTTGTGACTTGTCAAAGTGCTACCTTCAGGGCAAGCAAGGGACATAAAGGAGGTAAAATGGTATATCTATTAGTACTTAGCAGTTGTGCTTAAAAAAAAACCAAACCCAACCACTTAAGTTTGCCTTTCAACCTGAGTGAAAGCTGCTGTTTCATAAACCGAAAGGACGCATGGAAATAGAACCAAGAGCCAAATTTGGATCTTGATAAGCTTCCTTCCTCCTGGTCTAAACAAACTTATCTGGGCTGTTCTCGCCTTGTTCTGCGTGAATGACAACAAGGGGCCTGTGCTGATGGTTGTGTCTTAAGGTTTTTCAGGTAATGATATGAGTCCTTCCTTTTGCTTTCTCCCATTTCCCCTGCCCCAGCCATTTCCCCCCCACCCACCCCCAAGACCAGGGGGTCTTCAAACTTGGCAACTTTTAAAGACTGGTGGACTTCAACTCTCAAGAACTGGCTGAGGGATTCTGGGAGTCGAAGTCCACAAGTCTTAAAAGTTGCCAAGTTTGAAGACCCCCTGCCCCTAGACATCACTAATTTTCACATATGAACCTTTGTGGGAAGAAGATAAAACAGAGTAGTAAGCCACGCTGGGAGAACTATTAAGCCCAGTCCAATTTTTCCTTTTTGGAGATTTCAAAATTCAAAGTCACCTTAGAAGTGACTTCAGGTATTTGCCCAATATTGGAAAAATGAACACTTACCAACTGAAGAAGTACTAATTAAGAAAATTCTAGAGGGGGCAGAAATGGATAGATTGACTTTAGAGATTAAAGAGAAAGAAGACTCAGTGTACTTTAGAACATGGGATAACTTTTACCAATGGCTAGAAAGACGAGTCAGAGAGAAAGGAATGCGACATGTAATTTTGAATATATATCAGTAAGAAGAAGGCTACTGAGTGGTTAATTAATACTGTTTATGATAATTAACTATATCTATTGTTGTTAGTTAAATACATGTACCCAGAAAATATGCTGTTTGTTAAATATTGAAAATGTTACATTTGCTGTGTCTCGGGCGGTCATGTGATCCCCTTCTCCCATCTTCTGACGAGCAAAGTCTATGGATTCACTTAACAACCCGGTTACTTACTGATCAACTGCAGCGATTCCCTCAACAATTGTGACAAGAAAAGTGGTAAAATGGGTTGAAATTCACTTAACAAACGTCTCACTTTTCACAGCAGAAACATCGGGCTCGATGGTGGTCGTAAGTCGAGGACTATCTGGCATAGTATTTTGGAAATAAGCGTTCCCCCCGTCCCTCTTTTTTTTTTGTTGCACCAAGAAAATACTGTACAAGCACACAAATAACTGGAGCCTGTTCCTGGCATGGGGGTCACCCGGTTGAAAAAAACAGGGCAGCAGACATAACCCCCTCCAGTGATCGAAAGCACGCAAGCTTTGCTCCAAATATTGCTTAGAGTTGTTGTTTGTTTACATGTGGGAACCTGTGGGAACCTGTGGGAGTGCTTGTGAGTGTGTTTGCAGCTCAGCTGTGAGAGACTCCATGGAGGTTTTCGTCGTCGTTTGGAGTGGCTGCCAAGAGACTTGCTGGATGTATCTCATCTTTCATTTGGAGTCCTTGCTGTTGCAGATGTTTGCAGAGATGAGGTTAGGCCGGCCCCAATAAGTTGTTGTTCAGTAGGACTAGAACTCACAGTTGCTTGGTTTCTAGGCCAGCACCTTAACCACTAGATCAGGGGTCTTCAAACTTGGCCCTTTTTTGACTTGTGGACTTCAACTCCCAGAATTCCTCAGCCAGCATGGGGGAACTATGGCCCCTTCATGACTTGCGGACTTCAACTCCCAGAATTCCTTAGCCAGCAGGAGGGAACTATGTCCCCTTCATGATTTGCAGACTTCAACTCCCAGAATTCCTCAGCCAGCATGGGGGAACTATGGCCCCTTCGTGATTTGCAGACTTCAACTCCCAGAATTCCTCAGCCAGCATGGGGAAACTATGGCCCCCTCGTGACTTGCGGACTTCAACTCCCAGGATTCCTCAGCCAGCATGGGGGGACTATGGCCCCTTCATGACTCGCGGACTTCAACTCCCAGAATTCCTCAGCCAGCAGGAGGGAACTACATCCCCTTCATGACTTGCGGACTTCAACTCCCAGGATTCCTCAGCCAGCGTGCCTGGCTGAGGCATTCTGGGAGTTGAAGTCCACAAGTCATAAAAGGGCCAAGTTTGAAGACCCCCTGCCCTAGACAGACCAAAGCGGCTCTGCTTGAGGTGAGTTCTGCACACACAAATGTTGCGGGTGTGAAAAGAGCAAAGAGCATGGAAGTTGTTTTGATTTGTCCTCACTACACCTTGTGTTGAGGTGCTTAAGTGCATCCTGTCCGCTTTGACATTAACCGGTTTTGAAGATTAAATACCACCGGGATTGTCTGTCAGGACGCTGTGACCCGATTTCTTCAGCAACGTGATTTCCTAGTGGTGTGCTTGAACTTCAGGAAGGAGGTGTGAGGGGGACGTTGGATTCCTCTGAACTGGTTTTAACTGGGCAGAGGTGCTCCAGAACCTCAATGCCACATAATGAGCTTGGTTGTTAGGTAAAGAAATTCTACTTTGCGTGCTGACTAAAGCCACGTGAAATGGTTGATTGCTCTCAAACAGGAAGGGTTGCTACCATTCTGCAGTTTAACCAAAACCCTGCCTTACATTTGTGTTATTCTGCATGAAATGGCAGTTGGCTATTTTGCATTTTTAGTATTTGTGCCCCGGGACCTCCTACACACAGAGACCCTGTGAGTGAGCAGGAAACATTTTACAGGGACAACAGAGTAAAAACACTTGCCATGGGTATTGATTTTCCTAGATGGGGTGCTCTTGTCATTCTGGAACTTCCCTTCCCTTCCCTTCCCTGCATGCTGTCAATCACTTTTGTATTTTGGAAGCATCAAAAGTCCTAGAAAAATATATTTCCTTTTCTCCACTAGGCGATGCTAGTTGCACGGCCGGAAAATCTTTTTGGCTGCACAGCTCCTTGATTAGCATTTGGTTTTAGCACAACAATGGAGCCGAGAAGCTGGCATTTGGCCTTTCGTTGTGCGTACATTCCAAAAGTTAAATTTTGCCTGGTTTAATATTCCAACATTTCAGGCACGACAGCAATAGATCGGCCCCGGTTCCAGCAAAATCTTTACTCTTAACTAAATTACTGCTAGTGGAACTGGGACTTTTTATTTGCCTAGGGATTTTTTTTGCCAAACTGGAGTTTGACAGCATGCTTAATGAGAATACTATGCATAGATTCTTTTCGACACAACAAACACAGTTTGGAATTGCAGCCAGTCAACAGCCTTCTTTGTTTTCTCCGTTGTAAACATCCAGGAATTAATTCACTCCCCCCCCCTTTGTATAAACAATATTTTTGAGGGAGAAAAGGAAATGTTATAATATGGGTCCAACCTAAAAGCCTCCCAAAAACCAGACTTTTGACAGAACCCTTGTTTTGCATGCAGGAAAGATCACATACTGGTTGATAAAAAAAGGAACTCTATCTGAATCCCTGGAGTTAGCAATCCATTCTAGTCAGAGAAGATCTTGTGCTACCTGACACCTAATCAGATCTGCCGTAAGCAAGATGTTTGCAATGAAGGCATTATTTTCCCAACAATGCCAACTTTAAGACCTGTGGATTTCAATTTCCAGAAGGCTGGGGAATTCTGGGAGTTGAAGTCCAAAGGTCTTAAAGTTGCATGTCTCTGCAAGGGTATTTATCCTTCCAGCTGAAATCTACTAACCATTGTGATCTTCCTTGCTCAAGTCATAAAAGAGCCAAGGTTGCCTACCCCTGGACTAGACAATCACCTGTCTGAGATCGTGTAGGTTTTCCTGCTTGAGCAAGGGGCTGGACTAGAAGACCTCCAAGGTCCCTTCCAGCCCTATCCTATCCTATCCTATCCTATCCTATCATATCCTAGATTAACGGTTGCCATCCCAAACGGTCAGATAGCAGAGCAGAAGGCCCCGTTGGTGTATGGAGCGTTGTATTTGATTGGCTTCAGCTCCCCCCGAGTCAGTTACTAAAGGGATGCACAAGGATGCCTCTGACTAAGCCGAAAACCTGATAAGAGAAGACCAATTGCCACTTCCTGATTGAGGGGGGATCTGTAATCGGAAGAACCACTCCAGCAGATGTTGCTTTTGTACCCCGGCCAAAAGCAGTCTTGAGAAAGATAAATTAACAAGATTAGTTAAAATCTGCCCTGACCAGCGGTAGACAGCTGGGGATTTCTGCTTTGAAATTCTCTGTTCCAGATTTTTTTTCCCCCAGGAATGGGCAGGCAGGGGAGAGATTGGAAAAATTAAAACAGCTTCCTGGCCAAGGACAGCTGACTTTAAACTCTGAAGCTGCAGTAGCACATTCATTACTGGCAAGATGAGCTGGTCTGTGCTGTTGATGGTAGAAGTGGGACTTGACGAAGTGCGAATGGGTTTTTTTAGAGTAGAGTAGAGTAGAGTAGAATAGAATAGAATAGAATAGAATAGAATAGAATAGAATAGAATAGAATAGAATAGAATCTTTATTGAGAATAGAATAGAACAGAGCAGAATAGAATAGAGTCATGAAATGGAATAGAACAGAACAGAACAGAATAGAATAGAATAGAATTAGAAGAATGGAATAGAATAGAGCAGAGCAGAATAGAGTCATGGACTAGATGACCTCCAAGGTCCCTTCCAACTTTATCATCATCATCATCATCATCATCATCATCATTATTATTAAAGAATGACAGAGTAGAGCAGAGTAGAATAGAGTAGAATTGGAATAGAATAGAAATAGAATTAGAATAGAATAAGAATAGAACAGAACAGAATAGAATAAATATAGAATGAATAGAATATAGAATGAATAGAATAGAATAGAATCAGAATAGAATTAGAATAGAATCAGAATGGAATGGAATAGAATCAGAATCAGAATCTGGAATAGAATAGAATAGAATAGAATAGAATAGAATAGAATAGAATAGAATAGAATAGAATAGAATTCTTTATTGGCCAAGTGTGATTGTACACACCAGGAATTTTTGTCCAGTGCATAAGCTCTCAGTATACATACCGGCAACAAAGTGATAAAACACAAATCATAAGATACAATCATAAATCATAAATGGATGAGCTGCTGAATAAATAGAAAAAACGGTGTGGTGAGCAATCAAACATATTAAAGATTTCTGGAGACACCGGAAGCCCGACCGTCCCTGTTCCCGTTCTCAAATAATCACATTTTGTTCCTGGAATTCTCTGAGGGAGAGGCGGGAAAGAAAGGCCGTGGTTTTTCTTTGATCTTTCTTATTTCTTCCACCAGTGGTTCTCAACCTTTTATTCAGCACAGCCCCCCCCCCTTTAAAAATCTTTTGTGGCCACAGACATCCCCACCAAGACATAACTCAAGATTTAAATCGTAACATTATTTCAAGCCTTTGTGGACCCCCCCCCCTTTGACCACTGGTTGAGAAGCACTTTTAATAATGCTGTATACGGTTTTACCAGCAGGGGGAGCTGTTGGATTTCTAGACATAACCTAGGAGACAGTTGCAGGCTGCCTGCCTTGTTTCTGATGTGGCTGTTAATGATGAGTGTGTCATTTTTCTTTGGCCTGGTTCTGCCCCTCTGGAATATTCTCTCCTCCCCTCATCCTTTTTATAGAGCCTTCAACCCTGATAATGATGATCTTGGAGAATGCCTCTGGGGAGTGACTAGCGTTAGGAACTACTCCACGTCTGGAGGCCCTGCTCGGTGGTAATAACAAAGGCAGGGCTGAGATGGTAATTTTAGGTAAGGTATACTGGTCCTCTCCCACAAACCCGCCTTTCCAAATGCTTTACTAAATGTACTAAATGTTCTAGATCAGTGGTTCTCAACCTGTAGGTCGGGACCCCATTTGGGGTCGATCGACCATTTCATGGGGGTCGCCAAGCAAGGCTGTCCGCCATTTTTTTTTGTCCGCCATTTTTTTTTGTCCGCCATTTTTTTCCCCCTTTTCCGGCGGGTGCCTTACCTCCCTTGGGCTGGGCCAGCTGGTGGTCGGCCTGCTCCGTCTCTGCCGCTTGCCAGCTAAGCCTCGGCCGGCGCAGGGGACAGAACCACGCATACGCGGCGCTCCCGGGCAGGGAAAGTCCTCGACTTACGACCGGTTGGATAGTCCTCGACTTACGACCGGTTTAGTCCTTGACTTACGACCGTTGGGGTCGCGGCATTAAAAAGGTTGAGAACCACTGCTTTAAAGTAGCTCCTTCTCAGCAAAGCCCCTTCAGCAGGAGCCACAACTGTCTCTTTAATTATTAAAAGTGGTTCTCAACCAGTGGTCGGGCGGGGGGGGGCATGCACCCAGGGGGCGGGGCCGACGCGGCAGGGGCTGGTTCCTCGCTGTTTCTAGACGGCCTTGTGGAGCTAAGACTGAATGCGTTTCAGCATAGATGGCCACCACAAAATTGTACATTGGCTCCCGGCCGGCCTGGGCCAGGGCCAAGGCAGCGGGGCCGTTCCCTCACTGTTTCCAGGATGGCTTCGCGGGCCACATGAAACCACTTTGCGGGCCGCATCCGGCCTCCGGGCCTTGTGTTTGACATGTCTGGTCTAGTGTTAATCTTGAGTTAATCTCTGCTCATTTGGGTATTGATTGCTGGTGAGGAGGTGTTTTGCCTTTTTTTTTTTTTTTTTTTTGGAGGAAGGAGGAAGTTCTTAATCTTGAGAACTGTAAAGGACCAATCTATCTCCCTGATGTCTTGGGGGCTCCATGCCTGGAGCTTATTTTTTTTTCCAATAGTAACTTGATTAAAAATCAGAAGGGGTCAACCTCTTCTCCAAAGCCCCTGAAAGCAGAATAAGAAGCAAGGAATGGAAACTAATCAAGGAGAGAAGCAACCTGGAACTAAGGAGAAACTTCCTGACAGTGAGAACAATTAACCAGTGGAACAACCTGCCTCCAGAAGCGGTGAATGCTCCAACACTGGAAGTTTTTAAGAGGAGACTGGACAGCCATTTGTCCGAAATGGTATAGGGTTTCCTGCCTGAGCAGGGGATTGGACTAGATGACCTCTGAGGTCCCTTCCAACTCTGTTATTCTCGTTAAAGCAGGAAAAAAATAGAAAAAAAATACTTGCTGGTAGTTCTGGTTGAGATTTTCCAGCCACCATTTTATTTTTGCCCCGGGATGATTTGGGAAGCTCATGCAGCATTTCAGAAAAGTGCCAGTTTGTTTTTCTTTCATTGTGGTGTCACGTTTAGATCCAATCCAACACATTGAGCTGGAAGGTTAGAATGTAAAGGCTGAGACTCTATTGCTTGTTGGCTCTGTAGGACCTGGGCTTCCTACACTTTTGTAATAAATGTTTTTTTTTCCCCCACGGGTTTTTCTTCTGATGGAGCTCAATTCAAAGGGCCAGCTTGTACACTGCTATTTTGGCGATAAACGCTTCAAAGCTGCCTTCCTACAGAGGATTTTTTGTGTGTAGCTAAGTAGTTTCTCTCCAAGCTTCCAAGTGAGAAGCCGCAGAACTGTGTGTGTGTGTGTTTTTTTTTTCTTTCTATAATTATAGTATACAGGGTTTTGTTTTTTTTTCCATTCTGTGTTCTAATTACCACCTTTTTTTTTTCCTAGCCGGCTCTCGGTTCTCCTTTCAAATCGATAGAAACATATTTTATGCAATTTAAAACAAAGCATGTAAAACAATAAAAAGATTAGCCCACATTCGAACTTCTAAAACAAATCAATAGGTCCTGAGCAACGGAGCACAGCCATCCAGAGACTTCTGTGCCAAGGTGAATTAAAATATTTTTTTAGCATGTGCCTAAATTAAAACACGGCGGGTATGTCCTTTCTCTGTGGGGGGGGGCGGGTCAGAAAAGGCTCTTTTATGGATTGATGCCCAATGAAAATGTACAAAATGTGGCCTCATCAGGAGCCTCTCCTGACTCGTGGCCTCGAGTCGTTGGAAGCTAAAACAGGCACCTTAAAGTTTGGCTGAGCGACGTTTGAGCTCTTGGAACAGTGTCTCCATACGTCAGTCTCGCCATTGAATTTTAATCCACTTTTACAGGTAGTTCTCAACTTAGCAGCAGTTCATTTAGTGACCGTTCAAAGTTACAATGGCACTGAAAAAAGTGGCACGGCTGTTTTTCCTACATAAATTGACAGTAACTTTACAACATGCACGAAGGTTTATGCCTTTGGCATCACAGTTGTCCTTAAGCCACTGTTTCCAAAACGTTTTCATTCATTACGCAAAACTGAGGCACGGGTAGTTCCCGCTTACAGCCATTCATTTAGTGCAGAGGTCTTCAAACTTGGCCCTTTTATGACTTGTGGACTTCAACTCCCAGAATTCCTCAGCCAGGCACGTGTGCCTGGCTGAGGAATTCTGGGAGTTGAAGTCCACAAGTCATAAAAGGGCCAAGTTTGAAGACCCCTGATTTAGTGACTGTTTGAACTTGCAACTGCATTGAAAATAAGTGAATTGTGACTGCTTTTTACACTTACGACCATTGCAGCATCCCCAGGGTCACGTGATCTAAATTCAGACACTTGGCAACTGACTCATATTTATGATGGTCGCAGCGTGCCGGGGTCATGAGATCACCTTTTATCACCTTCTAACAAGCAAAGTCTTAACAAGCACAGTGATTCACTTAACAACAACAAAGCGATTCACAGTGATTCACTTAACAACAACAAAGCACCTGAAGGCAGGACAAGAAGCAACAGATGGAAACTAACCAAGGAGAGAAGCAACCCGGAACTAAGGAGAAACTTCCCGACAGTGAGAACAATTAACCAGTGGAACGACCTGCCTCCAGAAGCGGTGAATGCGCCAACACTGGAAGTTTTTAAGAAGAGACTGGACAGCCATTTGTCCAAAATGGTATAGGGTTTCCTGCCTGAGCAGGGGGTTGGACTAGATGACCTCCAAGGTCCCTTCCAACTTTATTATCATCATCATCATCATCATCATCATCATCATCAACAACAACAACTGTGGTAAGAAAGGTCGTAAAACCCCCTAAAGCAGTGTTTCTCAACCTTGACCATTTTAAGGCATGTCATTCTCGTCCTCCCCCCCAAGGGGGGGGTCTCTCCGTTGTGGCGGCAGACATTTGTTGATTTTCGTCCCCCGTTCCTTGGCCATATCAGTCAATGGGGAGCCTCTCCTATCACCACGACCAGGTCCAGTCATCCCCACGCGCCCGCTAGTCCAACTCTCCGCCTTTCGTAGTATCCGTTGCAAGTACTCGCGTATGATCAAAATCAAAACGATGGTCATGTTTGGCCATGTGTGACCATATCTGCGAGTATTGCTCGCCCCTCCTAATTGCCAACTTATGCTCATGAAGGCGAGTTTTCAGCCTTTTCGACGTTTCGCCCACATAATTGCTCTTGCAGTCCATGCAGTTAATTCTATACACCACCACTGATCTTTCTGCGGTGGGGAGTGGGTCCTTTGGCCGCATAATTCTTGACCGTAAAGTCTGGCTGGGCTTATGAGCCACCTTCACGTTATAGCGGGCCAATAGCCTGGCCGTTGCTTCGGAGACGTTGCTTATATACGGTAACGATATGCGTGTTGTCTGCGCCCTAAGTTCTCCCTCCCGTGGATTATCCTGGGGTTCCAACACTCTGCTATGACGCCTCACGAACCTCAATGGGTATCCATTCAACCGGCAGACGTGGTATAAGTGTCTCCTCTCCTCCACCTTCGATTTCGCTGTGCTGCAGTGTGAGTGTATGCGCCTAAATATATATATATATGCAAGGGGAAAGCACAGAGGTTTTGGGGGACCTGACACAGTCCTCGACTTACGGCCACAGTTGAGCCCAACGTTTATGTTGCTCTGTGAGACAGGTGTTCGTGTCCCCCCCCCCCCCCGTTTTACGGCCTTTCTTGCTAAATGTATTGCTGCAGTTGCCGAGTTAGGGACAGGGTTGTAAATCTGACTTTCCCCCTGTTGACTTTGCTTGTCAGAAGGTCGCAAAAGGGGGGCACGTGACACACACACACATACACACACACCAGCAGAATGGCAGGCCCCAAAAGTAGAATAACTATGCAGGGGAAACTATGAGGATTTGGGGGTCCTGACAGCGTCCTTTGGAGCCAAGGTGTCACCTGGGCTGTAAAGCTGCTTTACTTTCCTGCCTTCTCCTGTTTAATGGTGGCTCGGCCATGTTTTGCCACAGGGCTCTGGACATTTGTTAGCATGTGTATTTTTCCAGGCATTTACTGCAACCTTGCACAGCTAATCCTCGACTTACGACGACAATTGAGTCCAAAATTTCTTCTTCTTTTTTATAAGTGTTTTATTGATTTTCTAATTTTACATTTAAGTGTTCAAAAAGCAACGTGGCGGCTGGGCCAATCAATAATACAATAACATACAAATATCTTCAGTACAAATCTCAAGCTCCTACATCCAGTTTTTCCTCTCTTTTCCCCTCGGTATTCACCCTCTCCTGTCTAAACCAATACAATTCTTACTAAATCAAATTAAATAAAAATGTCACTCTTACATTTATCAATCATTTTTGACTTATACACATCCTTATTATTTTAACATTCCGTCTTTATAGGCAATCAATGTCCCAATTAGTTTTCCCCAATTTTTAATTGCCCGTTAATGTTTAACTTTGACATTTAGTATTTATAATTTCCAAGTTTTAAGTAATCAAAGTTTCCATTATCACAATTCATCGCAAAATCTAATATTCAAAATACACATCTCATCTATTTGGATGTCTTCTGTTTCTCACCATGTTACACCAGCTAATTGATAATACAGTACAACATTCTTATTTTCTATTCATTTCCGAACATCTTAAATTTAGTAACCAAATTTTCTCTTATTTCAACATGTTTCGCCACAGGACTCTGGACATTTGATAGCATGTGTATTTTTCCAGGCGTTCATTGCAACCTTGTACAGCTAATCCTCGACTTATGACAAGAATTGAGTCCAAAATTTTGTTGCTAAACAAGACCGTTGTTAAATTGAGTTCTTGTCCCATTTTATGACCTTTCTTGCCACCACTGTTAAGCGAATCAACTGCGGTTGTTAAGCGAGTAACACAGTTGTAAAGTAAATGCGGCTTCCCCCATTGACTTTGCTTGCCAAAAGGTCGCAGAAGGGAGTCACATGACCCAGGGACACCGCGACCGTCATACATACACACCAGTTGCCAAGCGTCTGAATTTTGCATCACGTGACCTTGGGGATGCTGCAATGGTCATAAGTGTGGAAAAAATGGTCATAAGTGACTTGTTTCAGTGCCATTGTAACTTTGAACCGTCACTAAATGAACTGTTGTAAGTTGAGGACTACCTGTAATGATGATTTGGAGAGTACCTGCAGCCCTCATTTCCTGCTTTGGGGGCTTCCCATTTGTAACCCTAGAAGTATCAAATGCCAAGCTAGACTCTTTTTCGTTGCATTTAGTTAGTTATTTCGTTGCATTTAGTTAGATTGATAAGAGTTGCCCCTCTCAGATATGGGACTGTGGGCAACTGACACAATTAAAAACAATAAACAGTTGCAACATGCAGGCAATCCTCGATTTAGGACCACAATTGAGCCCCCCAAAATATGTTATTAACTGAAACAGTTGTTAAGTGAATTTTGTCCCATTCTTTCTTGCCAGAGCTATTATGTGAATCACTGCAGTGGTTAAATTAGTAACCCGGTTGTTAAGTGAATCTGGCTTCCCCCATTGACTTTGCTTGTCAGAAGTTTGCAAAACGGGATCACGTGACCCCAGAGATACGGTGGCCGTCATAAATATGAGTCAGTTGCCGAGCATCTGACCAGGGGGATGCTGAAACAGTCACAAGTGTGGAAAATGGTCCTAAGTCACTATTTTCCATGCTGTCGTAACTTCGAACGCTCACTAAATAACACTGTCGTAAGTTGAGGACTACAAATATAGATTTATAAAATAAACTGGGCAGGCTGGGGAATTCTGAGAGTGGAAGCCCACCGGTCTTAAAAGTGGCCAAGATTGGACACCACTGGCTTAAATTTTAATTTAAGCAGCAGAATACAATGCATACAATTGCTAACGTCATAACCAACTAACAGGGTCTATACCAGCCCTAGGTCCCTCAGCACAAGAACATGTTTTAGGAGCCTTTTGAAAGGCCAGAAAAATTGGGGGGGCCACTCTGACATCCAAGAATGCAGTGATTCAAAAAGTGGGTGCTGCAGCAGAAAAAAAACCCCTCTCCTCCTGGGTCTCGTCAGGTGACATATCTTGGTAGATCGGATCCATCCCATGACCTGATGGGATTGATGGATGTCACCGGAGACAGGTGCTCCCTTAAATAACCTGGCCCCATACGCCACAGCTGATCATGGATGGAGCTTCTGTTACCATTACAGTTTACAATTGTGTTAAGTGCTCTGTGCCGAAGGCCCTAGTAGTCCCGTTCAGAAGTGGTGAATGCTCCAACACTGGAAGTTTTTAAGAAGAGACTGGACAGCCATTTGTCCGAAATGGTATAGGGTTTCCTGCCTGAGCAGGGGGTTGGACTAGATGACCTTCAAGGTCCCTTCCAACTTTACTACTACGATGATTATTATTATTATTATTATTATTATTATTATTATTATTATTATTATTATTATTATTATTATTATTATTATTGCAATATTGGAAAATGTAAAACTTCAATAGGCCTAAATGTCTTTATACCCTGTTAATAAAAATCTTAGCACCATCAAGCAAGCGAGCTTGAATTAAATTAACCAGTCATCTTGCAACTCCTTCTTCTTCTTCAGATGAAAATGAGAGTGGATGTTTTCAGTCACTGCACTGTCAACGAGTCTCTTCAATTATTGATTAATGATTTTTTTTTTTTAAGCCCGCCAATGCACATTTGAGCTCTAATCCTTACAAAATACACCGGAGTTTATTTTAGTGTACAAAACACACAGTCAACGTTAAAACAGCCAAGGCATAATTTTTAAAATGTTCCAATAAAACACGATTATTGTTGTGCTATATGCAGAGTATAATTACATTTTTGAACAGCAGAGGTTTTGGATGGATTTGTGTAATGGCTAGAAGAATAATTTGTTAGCAGATGTTAAATTTAGCAGTACCTTCCTTTCCATCCTGTCCATTGTAGGGGGATAAGCAGGTCGCTTCTCAAAATTAACAAGAATGGTATGTCCATCTGACTAATTAAAAGACTAATTAAAAAATTAATTACGATTCGAATCGGTATAGGACACTTCTGCAGAATAGCATGCCTGAGCATGTTTGTGTGCGCGCGCGCATGCACGCACACGCACACCCCCCTATGTTGGGAAGCTTGCAAATTAAATTTTCAATAGAAGAGAGAATAAAAGGAGAGACAACAAGTAAGGTATCTGGATTTAATTTAATAATTTAATTTAATAATTTAATTTATATACCGCCCTTCTCCCGTAGGACTCAGGGCGGTGCACAGCATATTAAAACAGACAAACAAAATACATCAAAGAACAAAAAAAAAACCCCCATAAAACCAAATTAAAAGCCAAATATTCGAAGCTGTGTGTCAATTAAAATTTTCTTAAAATCATCCCTACCTAAAATCCTCCC
>NW_015388711.1:312447-324529 GCF_001527695.2 Protobothrops mucrosquamatus
GTAACCAGTGCAGCTCGCGCAGCAGCGGTGTCACATGGGAGCGACGAGTCCCTCCCAACACCGCCCGCGCGGCCGCATTCTGGACCAGTTGAAGTCTCCGGGTGCTCCTCAAAGGGAGCCCCATGTAGAGAGCATTACAGTAGTCCAGGCGAGAGGTGACGAGAGCGTGAGTGACCGTGCGCAAGGCGTCCCGGTCCAGGAAAGGTCGCAACTGGTGGATCAGGCGGACCTGATAAAACGCCCCCCTGGTCACGGTCGACAAGTGATCTTCCAATGTCAGCCGTGGATCCAGGAGGACTCCCAAGTTGCGAGCCCTCTCTGAGGGGGCCAAAATTTCGCCCCCTATAGACAGTGATGGAATCAGCTGACTATGCCGAGGCGCCGGCAGCCACAGCCACTCGGTCTTGGAAGGGTTGAGCCTGAGTCTGTTCCTCCCCACACAAAAAATTACGTAGGCTTGAGCTGAAGAAGTCTTGTAACTGCACACCACCCAGATTCATGCTGTGAGTGAAATGGGCGGTCTCTTCAATTGGATAAAAATAAATAATATTTCCTCTCTGAGACTCTTTTGGTGTCACTGGGGTGAAGGGTGATTATATCCCCACAGAAAGTTTTGAATTTCATTGAGAGACCAAATGCGCATGCACAGGTACACACACACAAAGAAACTGATAGATTTTCCTCTTTTTCTGTTTAAGGCACTGATCCCAAAATGCAGGTCCTCTGCCAAAAGATTTGATAGCCTGTAGGATTTGGGAAGGGGAGAGCTTAGAACAGGGGTGTCAAACTTGCAATGTCACGTGACGGTGTCGTGACGTATCGCGACTTTTTTTTGCCGTTGCCGGCAATGGGGTGGGCGCAGTTTTGCCATGACGCGTCTGGCCCGCGGGCCGCCAGTTTGACACCCCTGACTTAGAAATTGAAACCGGACTGTTGTGAAGTCATGTAATATGATTCAGAATAATAGAATAAAACATACCACAAGAGTTGGAAGGGAACTTGGAGATCTTTTAGTCCAGAAGTCCCCAACCTTTTGGGCAGTGTGGAGAGAGGTTTTTCCACAGACGTGGCTTTGTGTGCTGCCTGCATCCCGCGGATGGGGCTTTGCTTGTTTGTGCGGACCGGTTGCTGGCATTCCGCAGCCCAGTACTGGTCCACGGACCGGGGGTTGGGGTCCCCTATTCTAGTCCAACTCCTGGCTGAAACAGAAAACCATACACCATTCCAGACCAATGGCACTCCAGTCTTTTCTTTAAAACTTTTGGAGTCAAGATGTTCCACTGGTTGATTGTTCTCACTGTCGGGAAATTTCTCCTTAATTCCAGGTTGCTTCTCTCCTTGGTTAGTTTCCATCCGTTGCTTCTTGTCCTGCCTTCAGGCGCTTTGGAGAACAGACTGACCCACCTCTTCTCTGTGGCCACCCCTTAGATATTGACACACTGCTAGGGAAGCACATTGGGTGAGGCAGCAATGAATTAGGGGAAAAAAAAACCTGGTATGATGGTTAAGGCCAGTGGTTCTCAACCTGTGGGTCGGGACCCCATTTAGGGTCGATCGACCATTTCATGGGGGTCGCCAAGCAAGGCTGTCCGCCATTTTTCCCCCTTTTCCGGCGGGTACCTTACCTCCCTTAGGCTGGGCCAGCTGGTGGTCGGACTGCATTCAGTCTTAGCTCCACAAGGCCGTCTGGAAACAGCGAGGAACCAACCCCTGCCGTGTCGGCCCTGCCCCCTGGGTGCATGCTGGGGAGGTGTCACCCTTTGTGAGGAATGAAGAAATGGACCATCACCTGGAAGTGACCAGCAAATGGCCCTCGCCTACTTCACATATCCGGCTTGATGGGCTCCGGGGGAGGGGTTTCGGCAGGCTCTTCCAGTGGACCATGCCTTGGCGCTTGCCCTGGTCCCACCCTGTTCTGCCAGAGACCCTCAGATCTGTCCCTCTCCTGCCCAGGCCCCCACAGGCACCCTTGACGTGAACGATGTAGAGCTGGCCACGCCCACCCAGTAGGCCACGCCTACCCTGGCCACACCTCCCCCCCCCCGAGGACAACCGCAATGCTGATGTGGCCCTCAATGAAATTGAGTTTGACACCCCTGCTCTCTATACCATTTCGGACAAATGGCTGTCTAGTCTCTTCTTAAAAACTTCCAGTGTTGGAGCATTCACCGCTTCTGGAGGCAGGTTGTTCCACTGGTTAATGGTTCTCACTGTCAGGAGATTCCTCTTTAGTTCCCAGGTTGCTTCTCTCCTTGATTAGTTTCCATCTGTTGCTTCTTGTCCTGCCTTCAGGCGCTTTGGAGAATAGCTTGACTCCCTCTTCTTTGGGGCAGCCCCTGAGATATTGGAAGACTGCTATCATGTCCCCCCTCGTCCTTCTCTTCATTAAACTAGACATACCCAATTCCAGCAACCGTTCCTCGTATGTTTTAGCCTCCAGTCTCCTAACCATTTTTGTTGCTCTTCTCTGCCCTCTTTCTAGAGTCAAGAAAGAGTACAGAGAGTGTGCTGAGGAAGCAAAAAGAATGTGACACCTTTTTTTAGAAGATTTGCAGGAATGTCTGCGGATGACCTGAGGCTTGATTTTGTGCATGGCTATGGTTCATTGAAACAATTTTTTTTTGTTTCCTTCAGAAGCAAGGAAAAATGGATGGTAACCCTATCAAGTAGGACAGCAGTTGCCAAAAGGCAAAGTCGGGATTGCTCTAAACCCAAATAATTGATGTTAAGGAAAGGCCTGGGGATCAGGTAGTCCTCAACTTACAACCACTGTCGAGCCCAAAATTTCTGTTGCTAAGCGAGACATTTGTTCTGGGAGTTTTGCCCCATTTTGTGACTTTTCTTGTCACAGCTGTTCAGTGAATCCCTGCAGCTGTTAAGCGAGTAACATGGCTATTAAATGGATCTGTCTTCCCCCATTGACTTTGCTTCTCAGAAGATCGCAAAAGGGGGTCACGTGACCCCAGGACATTACGACAGTCATACATGCCAGTTGCCCCGCGCCTGAATTTTGATCATGTGATCCTGGGGATGCTACAACGGTCATAAGATAAGATAAGATAACCTTTATTGTCATTTTCTTACTGTGTGCACAACGGCACACATCAAAAATGAAATTTAGTTGCCCGCTCTCAAAGTGAAACACATACATGACGCACATCTAAACATACTATATACAACATATATATAGACCCACACCCCTACATATACATAGCAAATAAATATTAAATACTGTCCATCTTGAATATATAACGGAAGGAGGAGGCTTGAGAGTTCACACCATTAATGCTGTATGGAATGAAACTCTGGCTGAATATGGATGTTCTGCTACTGATACCACGGAGCCCCCTCCTCCTAGAAGGTAACAAGGAAAACAGGTTGTGAAGAGGATGGGTAGTGTCCCAGACAATCTTGCGGACCCTCCTCAAGCATCGTTTATATGCCATGTCCTGGATGGGAGGGAGGGAACTGCCAATCATCTTTTCTGCCGTCCTCACCACTCTCTGCACCGCCTTCCTATCTGAAGCAGGGATGCTTCCAAACCAGACGGTGATGCCGTATGACAGGATGCTCTCCATCGTCCCCCTGTAGAAAGTGGTCAGGACAGGGGAAGGAAGATGTGCTTTTCTCATGCGACGCAGAAAATGCAGGCGCTGCTGTGCCCGCTTCACCGGGGTCTCGCTGTTGAGCGACCAAGCCAGCCTACTCGTTAGCTGCACACTCAGGAATTTGATGCTGGTAACCATCTCCACAGGGGAATCATTGATGCACAGAGAAGTGTGGCTGTGCCTGCCTTTTCTGAAATCTGAAGTCTGAACAATGATCATAAGTCACTCTTTTCAGTGCCGTTGTAACTTTGAATGGTCACTAAACAAATGTGTTCGTAAGTCGAGGACTACCTGTCTCTCTGATCCATTAAGGGAAGCTTGTAGGAAAAGATGGTTAAATGAGTTAAAACGATAGAAATAGGAAGAAATTCTGGGCCGAAGTCTACTTATACATTATTCCTCTTTAGTGACACGTAGAGTGGACAAACCTGGCTGGGCAGCACTGGTCCGCCAATAAGATGTTTTTTCTCGCTGAAACGTTGTGTGCAGAGTGTTGTTGCCCCTGCAAAAACCTGTTTCGGGTTATTTGGATTGGAGAAATAATTTCACGGCATTGACGCCACAGTAAACATTTGAAAGCTCCCTTTCTCTGTTCCGTTTGCACAGTGGTGTGAAGAGAGACGGCCAAACTCTGACACCTTAGCAAAATTTATTCTGTACTAAGCCTTTTTCTTCAGATACAGAACCTTTGCATAAATGAGCTTCACAACGCATCCTGAGCTGAGTGCATAAAGAACAGTCCCAGTGTGGTACAGAGAATTAGCACACACAAACAAGCCTTTACCCATTATTCGCGCAGTGGCATGACTTTTAGCTGGTTTGTGCCAAGTGAAAGGGGCAGTTTGCATATATCAGTTGGCACAGGACAGGAACAGCTGTTCCACGTTGCTGCCATTTTACGGTCTCTCTCTGTCTCTCTCTCTGTCTCTGTCTCTCTCTCCCTCCCTCCGTCATTATTATACATTTAAATTTTATAAATATAAACAGAATAAAAGAGTTGGAAGGGACCTCGGAGGTCCTGTAATCCGACCCTCTGCTCAAGCAGGAAACCTTATAACATTTCAGACAAATGACTGTCCAGACTCTTCTTAAAAACCTCCCGTGTTGAAGCATTCACAGCTTCTGGAGGCCGGTTGTTCCACTAATTGTCCTGTCAGGAAGTTTTTCCTTAGTTCTAGGTTGCTTCTCTCCTTGATTAGTTTCCATCTGTTGCTTCTTGTCCTGCCTTCAGGCGCCTTGGAGAATAGCTTGACTCCTTCTTCTTTGGGGCAGCCCCTGAGATACTGGAAGACTGCTATTGTGTACCCCCTCGTCCTTCTCTTCGTTAAACTAGACATACCCAATTCCAGCAACCGTTCCTTGTATGTTTTAGCCTCCAGTCCCCTGATCATCTTTGTTGCTCTTCTCTGTACTCTTTCTAGAGTCTCAACATCTTTTTTACATTATGGTGACCAAAACTGGATGCAGTATTCCAAGTGTGGCCTTACCAAGGCCTTGTAAAGGGGTATTAACACTTCACGTGATCTTGATTCTATCCCTCTGTTAATGCAGCCCAGCACTGTGTTGGCTTTTTTGGCAGCTGCAGCACACGGCTGGCTCATATCTAAGTGATTGTCCACTAGGACTCCGAGATCCCTCTTACAGTTACTACTATTGAGTAAGGTACCCCGTATACTATACCTGTACATTTGGTTTTTCTTGCCTAAATGTAGAACCTTACTTTTTTCACCATTGAATTTCATTTGGTTAGATAGCGCCCAGTGTTCAAGTCTGTCCAGGTCCTCCTGTATCCTAAGCCTGTCTTCTGGAGTGTTGGCTATTCCTGGCAGCTTGGTGTCGTCTGCAAATCTGAAGAGTTCCCCATCTATCCCCTCATCCAAATCATTGATGAAGATGTTGAAGAGCACTGGGCCCAGAACAGAGCCCTGGGACACCCCACTACACACTTCCCTCCATGTAGATGCAGTTCCATTGAGGACCACACGCTGAGTACCACCGGTCAGCCAGCTACGGATCCATCTGGTGGTGATGCTGTCTAACCCACATTTTTCTACTATCTTGTCAAGTAGTAGGTTGTGACTAGACTTACCTGATTCCTGCAACCGTTCTTCGTCCCCTAATCCTCTTCGTTGCTCTTTTCTGCACTCCTTCTAGGGTCTCAACCTCTTTTTTTTAAATCACGGCCATCTGAACTGGTTGTCAGTGTGATCTTAACCATCTATTAATGGGAACCGACAATCTGGAAAGTCTGCTTGTTCTTTTCAAGAATGTCATAAATTGCTTAGCGGTTCCTAGAGTCCCGTTGCTTTTTTTCTTTCTCTGCATCATAGGAGCATGAAGTTGGAAATAGCTATGTAGACTATCACATTCAGCCACCTGCTCTGCGCCAGAATCCAACTTAAAGCACCCTTCAGTTGAACATCTCCAGTGAAGGAGAGAGTTTTTCTTCAAGTAATTGGTTTCGCTGCTCGTTGGGTCTTACTGTTAGGAGGGGTTTCCCCCCCCTTAACATTTAGTTGGAATCTGTCTTCCTGTAACTTAAATCCATTATCTGTGTCATTATCTGTGTCTAGAATAGGTCTCCGTCTCCTCCAGCATGCCGTCATTTCAAATATTTGAAGAGGGCTGACATAATCTCTTTCCAAAACGTGCCTAGATTTTTTTTACAAAAGTTGTGGATTCAGGAGACATTTTCAAAATGTATCTTTTGTGGGGAGGGGGGGCAAGAATGAATTTCCAAGCGAAGTAAAGGATGCCTTCTCCTTACAGTCATGATCTCGTCTACGATATTACTTCTCTTACGCTTTTATCTAACAAGCATTCAGCACTTGATAACATGGTGGTTGGGTTCCCCCCCACCCCCACTGCAAACTTATTAAATTTCCTCTTCTGGAGTAAAAGGTGTAGGATTCTCCCCCCCCCAAAAAAATCTATTGGCTCAGATAAATGGATTAATGATTATTGTAGTTTTTGCAACAGCTAGTACATAGAACAGTGGTGGCGAACCTATGGCACGGGTGCCAGAGGCGGCACTCAGAGCCCTCTCTGTGGGCACATGCGCCGTAGCCCCAGTCCTAGGCCTTCAGCTGGGTTTTATAAAACCTTTTCGCTTTAGGCCAGTGGTTCTGAACCTGTGGGTCGGGACCCCATTTGGGGTCGATTGACCATTTCACGGGGGTCGCCAAGCAAGGCTATCCGCCATTTTTTTTGTCCGCCATTTTTTTTTGTCCGCCATTTTTTCCCCTTTTCCGGCAGGTGTCTTACCTCCCTTGGGCTGGGCCAGCTGGTGGTCGGCCTGCTCCGTCTCTGCCGCTTGCCAGCTACGCCTCGGCCGGCACAGGGGGCGGAACCACGCATGCGCGGTGCTCCTGGGCAGGGAAAGTCCTCGACTTACGACCGGTTGGGTAGTCCTCGACTTACGATCGGGTTAGTCCTCGACTTACGACCGGGTTAGTCCTTGACCTATGACCGGTTTAGTCCTCGACTTACGACCGGTTGGGGTCACGGCATTAAAAAGGTTGAGAACCACTGCTTTAGGCCTCCGCCGCCGTGTGCAAAAAAAAAAAAGGTTCAATCAATCAGTCAATTTCAACTACTTGCGGGGGAAAAAAAGATCTTGCAAAGTTGGAATTGATTGATTGAACTTTTTAGTCCCACCCAGCCTGCTATTACCACCGCAGCCACGCCCACCCAATGGGCTACACCCACCCAATGGGCCACACCCACCCGGCACCCGACGATGCATAAGTGGGTTTTGGGTTGCAGTTTGGGCACTCGGTCTCTAAAAGGTTCGCCATCACTGACATAGAAGATAGTTCTGTCCCGGATCGTATTCCTTATAAGAAGCCTTTTATAGTTTGGACCAGGGGTAGGCAACCTTAGCTCTTGTATGACTCGTGGTGACCAAAACTGGATGCAGGATTCCAAGTGTGGCCTTACCAAGGCCTTGTAAAGTGGTATTAATACTTCATGTGATCTTGATTCTCTCCCTCTGTTAATGCAGCCTAGCACCGTGTTGGCTTTTTTGGCAGCTGCAGCACACGGCTGCCTCGTATTTAAATGATTGTCCACTAGGACTCCAAGATCCCTCTTGTTTGGACTCAGAGCAGACATGTCCTGTCCCCCCACGTTGATCTCTTAGTTTCCAGGACTGGCTAGATTGTTAGAAAACGTTTGATTTACTCAGAGGGAAGATTATTTTCTTGCAAGTTTACTTTGGCCTGCTGATTAAATGTATGGAGAAGTGATATTCCTGAGTTTCTTGGGAGATATTTGTGAGATCAGGCTTTGTAACTTTCCCAGCTGGCTGCAGACAAGCAAAGTCAAATGTGGGAAGCCGGAGTCACTTAACAGCCACCCAATTCACTTAACAACTGCAACGATTCACTTAACAGCTAGGACAAAAAAGGTTGTAAAGTGGGGCGCAACTGACTTAAAAGCTGCCTTGCTTAGCAGTGGAAATGTTGGGCTCAGTGGGTGGGTAGGGGGATAGATGGAGGGATGGATAGATGGATGGACGGACGGACGGACGGATGGACAGATGGATGGATGGATGGATGAGGTAAGATGATAGGTAGGTAGGTAGATATGTACAGTAGTACATCTCTTGGTGAGTGGTCACCCAGTTGGCTTTCATGGCAAGGGCAGGACTTGAACTCGCAGTCTCCCACTTTCTAGCCTGAGGCTTTAACTCAGGGGTCTTCAAACTTGGCCCTTTTATGACTCGTGGACTTCAACTCCCAGAATTCCTCAGCCGAAGTCCACAAGACATAAAAGGGCCAAGTTTGAAGACCCCTGCTTTAACCACTAGATCAAACGGTCCCTTCTATAGGTTTTCCTGCAATTCTCTTCTGAAACGGCAGCCTGGATTTTGTCTGTATAGTAGTGGCCAAAACTGTGGAAATCTTTTGGGGAAAGTGTACAGTAGAAATGCCACCTTTGATTAAGTTTCCATCCATTTTTCTTCTAATTTCTTTATAACTGTAGCCTTGTTCACTTAATAATACTATTTTACATCGCTTTCTGGGCGACCAATCAACTCTTTGCACCATTACTTTAATTTTATTACGTTTTACAAGCTCACTAAATGAAAGAACACAAAAAAACCCAACCAACTTGATAGCGATCACATAACACACTGACAAATGTCCTCCTCTTTACGTGACATCAATCACTGGATCCTACTGTGATCTGATTGGCTCATTGCCAAAACAAGATGACACCCAATTGGCTCCCTAAACACTCACGCTCATTGGCTACCATCAGATGAAGGAAAGCTACCTGATATCGACCTAAGCAAGTTGTGCTTCCTTTATCTGGTTATTTGGCTATAACTTTTCGCAGAATACAGTACAGATAATTGAACAGACTATGTTGCGTTACATTCTTGATTAAATTATCTTTCCACTGATATATAATTTTATGGTACTACTCCCCCCCAAAAAAGTGGTGTTATTAGCCATCCAACCTCAAAAATACACTTTCCCCAAAAGGTTTCCACAATTTGGGCCACTAGTGTAGGTAGGTAGTCCTCAGCGCAACTCATTCAAAAGTGCCGTTGTTTTACTTTCCTGGATATACTGTTCTCCTTTTCGGCAATTATAGAATGTTAAAAGCTACGTAGGACCTCTTTTTCCCCCCCAAACCTTGTGCAGACACTGTGAAATTAATTTTTCACTTCCCACCCCGAGTTGGACGGAAGTGACATTTGCGGAGGCCTCCGAGTTGCACCCTTTGCTCTTGGCATTTGCATTTTGCTAGAAGAAGGTCACAGGGAGGTTGAACAATCCTAAGTTAACTACTATGCAGAGGCACCGAAGCTGGGGGGTAACGCTGGCAATAAAGAGAGGAGAGGACAAAAGCAGAGAGGTGCGCGTCGCCGGAGAATTGTCAGATTTTGAATTTCTCTTAGAAAAACTCAACAATGGGAGGTTGAGCACGTTGAGGCAGTGGGGGCTGGGTGCCATCAATCCAAAATCACATGAGCACTTATTTCAGTATTTCCTGAATTTTTGGTTTTCCATTCTCCTTCGATTAAAGACGAAGGCAGACAGACGAGGCCTAGGAAGGACAATTATTTATTGGTCAAAATAGGCGTCCACTTTAAAAAAAAAATGACTAAGCCAATCCACGTTGATTTCTTTATTCATTTTACACATCCTTTTGCTTGTTCTTTCTTGTTTATTTGAGATTTAATATAGGATCAGTTCTCTTTCGGTATTTCTGCTGTGCCCTGAAAAATGTGGTCTCGGAAGCTTCTGAAATTCGTCACCCAGGTGGGATAGAAGGGAGAAACCTGTGAATGTCATTTGGGTAAAAATCGGAAAAGAACGGTTTCCGAGGGAGCAGTTAAGTTTGAATAAGGAGTGCGGTGGGTTCCTTGGCGCACTCTCAACTTGATTGCTTTCTTGCGGACATTTCAGTACCAAAAGAGGTAACCTCATCAATGCTAGAAAGGAGTAGGGTTTGTGGAGAGGAAGAGGATGACTGTGGGGTCCTTGGTGCTCTCTGAACTTGGTAGTTTTTCTTGCAGAAGCTTCGTTACCCAACTTAGAATAGAATAGAATAAAGCTGGAAGGGACCTTGGAGGTCTTCTAGTCCAGCCCCCTGCTCAAGCAGGAGAACCTATACCATTTCAGACAAGTGAGTGTCCAGTCTCTTCTTAAAAATCTCCAGTGATGGAGCGCCCACGATTTCTGGTGGCAAGCCGTTCCACTGGTTAATTGTCCTCACTGTCAGGAAGTTTCTCCTCAATTCCAGATTGCTTCTCTCTTTGATCAGTTTCCAACCATTGTTTCTTGTCCTGCCCTCTGGTGCTTTGGAGAATAGTTTGACCCCCCCTCTGCCTTGTGGCAGCCCCTCAGATACTGGAACACTGCTATCATGTCTCCCCTATTTCTTCTTTTCTTTAGACTAGCCAGACCCAAGTCCCGCAGCCGTTCTTCGTATATTTTAGTCCCCAGGCCTTGGATCATCTTTGTTGCTCTTCTCTGAACTTTTTCCAAGGTCTCAACATCTTTTTTTTAGTATGGTGACCAAAATTGGTTGCAATATTCCAGGTGTGGTCTCATAGGGGTTTTACAAAGTGGTACTAATTAACTGGTTAACTAGTTAACATCATCCGTGCTAGAAAACTGGCTCCCTTCTGGGACTGATAATGTTACCCAGTTTGGTAATGAAACATCTGCAAGAAAACAGCCAAGTTCAGAGAACATTAAGAACCCCACAGTCCTCCTCCTCCTCCTCCTCCTCCTCCTCCTCCTCTTCTTCTTCTTCTTCTTCTTCTTCTTCTTCTTCTTCTTCTTCTTCTTCTTCTTCTTCTTCTTCTTCTTCTTCTTCTTCTTCTTCTTCTTCTTCTTCTTCTTCTCTTTCTCCTCCTCCTCCTCCTCCTCTCCACAAACTCCACTTCCTTCTAGCACTGATGATGTTACCTTGTTTGGGTAATGAAACGTCTGCAAGAAAACAGCCATGCTCAGAGAGCATCAAGAACCCCACAATCCTCCTTCTCCCTTCCATCCTTCTCCTCCTCCCTTGAGCTGTATCTATTCTCCTCAATCCGCGTCATTCTCTTCAATAGGGAGTGCAAGTAGAGAAAACAGAAAATTGTCTGGGGTTTGTTTTGTTCTGAGAATCAACATTTTAGCAGTTTCAGTGCTCGAAAACAAGACACCCCCCCTTTTTTTAAAAAACCAAACAAACAAACCCCAATGGGCTTTGACATATAGATGAGAAGGTCCCCAGAGAACAAAGCTCTTGTGGCTTTGATGTGCTGCATTTCTGAAACTTCTGCCTTGTCATTTTTTTAAAAAAAAAAATGATTTACGATTTAGTCTTTGTATCCTGAGACGGTTGGCCCATCTCCTTCCTCTTTCTTGACACAGTCGTTTAATTTTAAACTCAACAGGCATTTTGGTTATTTATTTTCATTGTTCCTTGGCAATAATTTTCAGCTGTTAGACAGGAAAATTGTACTCAAAAATGCTGTTTCACACTTTATTGTTTGATGATGTGGAGTGATAGAAAATAACACATTTGCTTGCCTTTATAGTCAGATAATTATTCACATCCATCACCCTGTTCTAAGGGAATAAACATCACCCAAAAGAAATTGCACTATTAATAGCATTCTCTTCAGTAAGAATAAGAGGTGTTTTTCTTGTGGGACTGTCCAATTAAGGGGTCCCAGGAAAGCAACGATAAAGCTTCGGCTTTTTGCTAAACCAAGGATTTTATAATGTCCTCCCATTTCAAACAGCAGAGTGGATTCTTAGGCTGTGAATCAAAGAACGAGATCCAGAATAGTAAAAGAAGGTAGATATTTCATTAAAGCCAAGCTGAGATATATCCCAACTCCTTTCCTTCGCAGATAAAGGGCTGCAGCTGTCATCATCCCTGCTCATTAACTGTGCTAATTAGTTTAGCACATTTATAAACCGTAATTTATTTATTTTTTTATATATAGCTACTGGTTTCGC